>NW_007726712.1:336034-516845 GCF_000696425.1 Galeopterus variegatus
TATATATATATATATATATATATATATATATATATATATATATATACAGATGACCAATAAGCATATACAATTATACTCAGCCTCATTATTAATCAGGGAAATGCAAATTACAACCACAGTGACATATCATTAACCATCCTCCAGATTTGCTAAAATTAAACATTTTGACAACATCAATTGTTGATGAGGGTGTAGTGCAACAGAAACTGTGTAGACTGCTGGTGGTTAATTGGCACGTTCAGTTTGGAAAGTAGTTTGGCATTATCTAGTCAAGTTGAAGATACACATATCCTGTGATTGTTATTCTACTGCCAGGTAGATGCCCTTAAAGAAACCCCTAGGATACAAACACCAGGATATTCAAAGCAGCATTGTTCATCATAGCTGGACACTGAATACAACACAGCGTCTGTCTACAGTAGAATAAATCAATCAATCGTGGTATATCCCTACAATGGGCTACTTTACAGCAATGCAAATAAACAAGCTGCAGCTCTACTCAACAACATGATGACTCTCATAAACGCAATAGTGAGTGAAAGGAGCAAGGCACAAAAGAAAATACACAGTATTATTTGTTCATCTGAAGTTCAAAATCAGGCTAAACCAAGTTATATTGTTTAGGAATACATATGCAGATGGTAAAACTATATGGAAAAGCAAAGAATTATTATCAGATACGTCAGGATATGGAAGTTTATGACCAAGAGGAGACAAATATCAGGGAACAGGAGAGGGGAGGAGGATAGGTTCCAGGAGTAATGGAAATGTTTTCTTTCCTGATGTGGGTATTTGTTATATAGGTTTTCCCTTTGTGATGATTCATTAAGATGTATATTTATGTTTCAGGCACTTTATGCATGTTGGTATATTTCATGACAAAATTGTTTTTAAAAAAGGAGTGATAAGCACAAGGCGAGGCAAGGGTATGACATCCACGAAAAACGCACAGGTAGCTTCACCTTCTTGGTGAAGTTCTTGAGTTAAGTGTGGGTCCACAGGTGTTCATTTCATTTTCGTGCTCATAACTTAACATATACTTTATATCTTAGACATACCTTATAGGTTAAATATACATAAGTGTTATATAACAAATTGAAAGTAAAGAGGAATCATGTTAATAGGAAATAGGATGGTCTGCAACATGATTATCTAGGGAGCTATTGTATAGTTAATCTGGGTGTAGTACAGATGTTATGGGCCAGAGCCACTGGCACCTCTTTTTATAGGATGCCTTGTTGAGAGACAGGGGCTGTATCTTGTACCATAGGATCCTCATTCCCCTGACTACAGACAGCGATGGTAAGACTATAAGGAAAAGCCATGAAACGTTTACTGCAAAAGTCAGGGTAGTGGATACTTCTGGACTAGAGGTGAAGTAGTCCTCCTTTCTCTTTTTTTCTCCATAGAAAAGGCAACTTCCACATAAAAGATTTATGTATCAATCAGATTTCCAGGCTCCTAACAATGGAGACTAACTCTGGTTAGTTAGAGAGAAAAGGAATTTATTGAAAAGGCATTGGGGGCCGGCCTGGTGGCGCACTGGAGAGTGCGCCGCTTGGGAGTGCGGCGGCGCTCCCACCGAGGGTTCAGATCCCATGTGGAGACCAGTTCCCGCTCACTGGCTGAGCGCGGTGCGGGCGCGACACCGAGGGTTGCGATCCTGTTACTGGTCAGTAAAAAAGACAAAAAAAGGAAAACAAAAAAAAAGGCATTGGATAGCTCACAAAATTGATGGAAAAGCTGAAGAATGAGGTTTGGAACATGGACAGGACCATGGGAAATTAGGCAGCCAAAAATAGAGACCAAATCAGTACGCCGGAAGAATCTGGTTAGTATCCAACAGTGTCTTTCATTGGTACAGCCACTACTGGACACTGAATACTGCACTTATTGCTTCGTCTACCACCCCTGGAAAATTTCTAAATTGCCATTTGCTTCTCTGTGTTACTCCAGTGTCAAGGTCTTAGGTAGAAGCATCTGATTGGAAGTTCCCATGCCCAAATTCTAGAAACAACGGAGCGGAAAAAGGGGCTATTTGCCCACACTTGAGTTTCTTCATTGGAATTCTCTCCAAATAGGAAGTGTGTTTAGATACTGGGAGGCCAAATATGAAAAACACCTGTCACAGGGTATATCAGAAATAAACATGTCTGTCCTCTGCCTATCCACATAGAAAAGAGTAATATGATTAGTTAAGATCTGTGAAATTCACTGGGCCATGCTTTTACTTGGGGACAGGAGATTGTGCACAGAGTCACTGAATTGAAAGGCAGCCAGGCTGTCTCTTCCTTCCGCCTTGCAGTGCAACATTCTTTCTGTTTTCTAGTTTCTCTGCCTGTGATTGGGCATGGGGAGGGAGGTGGAATTCTGTTTCCACCAGACAGCTACACTACAGGCCAGACAGCTGTCTATAATTCAGGAGGGTGCAGAATGACCCCACTGACATCTCCCACCTGACCATCATCAGAGAGCCCTACAAGGGTATGTTTTTGGGTGCCTGACCAACAATGAAGACAGCAAACATTTGGGTTCCCATTTGGCTGATGAGCTAGTTTCTCTATCTGAAATGATGTTTCTGCTGTTGACAGGACTGGCGCCATTTTAAGAAAACCCCTCCATTTTGTAAAAACTCAGATGGGAAAATGTGGGAGGGGCTGGGAGGGGCCATGCTAACCACAAAATTAGCTTATGTACTGTTGGCTTGCTTGCATTGGCTAATAACTCTTAGCACAGTGATCAGGCAACCAATCGGTGCGATCGAGTTGCTGCGCTTGCAGCTGTAAAAACTGAAAGTAAAAACGGCTCAGTGCCGCACTCTGAATTGGCTAGTGCGGTCCCGGCTGCTGACAATAAAGTTTTATTTTTCCATATCGGTCTCTGAGGGTGATTTCTCCCAATGCCTATAACATTTGGGGGCTTGTCCGGGATCACCATTACCCCTCGGGGACCAACCCCACAGTGTTGGGATTTTTCCCCACACTATGAAGTCTCTAGGGGGAAGCTCCTGAGAAGACATTCCTCAGCCCCGGATGCACAAGATCTTCTACTGGCCAGCTTAGGATTTTCCAGCGCTTCTAGATTTGGGTGAGTCGACTCTTTTGGTGTGGATCAGGCCAGACTGGACGCAGTCACAATGCCTCTTCTCCAGACCCCTGAGACATTGCTGCGGTCCACTTGGTGGCCTCCCTTGGTGGCCAAATTTGTGCATTGTCTTTGTGTTTGTCTTTATATTAACCTCGTGAGTTTATGTTGTTGTGAGTCTTGTTTTTTTTTTTTTTTTTTTTTTTCCTTTTTGTCTCTTTCCATGTCCTGCAACGGATCGCAACCCTCAGTGTCGCCCCTGTACCGGACCGGGACCGGCAACGGGATCGCAACCCTCGGTGTTGTTCCCGCGCCTCGCTCAGCCAGTGAGCGGGAACCGGTCTGTATGTGGGATCCGAACCCTCGGCGGGAGCACCGCCGCACTTCCCAAGCGGCGCACTATAGCAGTGCGCCACCGGGCCGGCCCCAGTGAGTCTTGTTTTGCATTTCAGTATCAGAGCTCTGATTTAGGGACTTTGCGGAAGGCTGGATGCAACACTGCTTCCCAAGTCCAGGAGCACGAGACATCGTTGGGTCCTTTGGTTTGGAATTGTTTGGAAATTTGTTGTGGCCACTTGTCTTTGTCTTTTGTGTGTTGCTGAGTGTGCATATACGTTTTGTAGCTTTGTACGTCTTTAACTGTGGTCATATGTAATGTAATAGTGAGGCATGATAAGTATCTGCCATCCTGTGTCTCTGACCTTTATTGTGCTAGTTATCCATTTCTATGACACTGGAATTTGAGAGCCTAATTTAATTACTGGCAAAAATTGGAAAGCTTTGGGCACCAGAGAGGACTCCAGCTGCAAGAGGCAAGTTGGCCACTGGGACTATTTTGCTCCCAAGTCTCTGCTGCTGGTAGATCTTTCCTGGAGCCTCTGGCAAAATCAAGTGATTGGTGAGTCAGAGCTATGAAGAGCCTAAGAGTTTTACTCACAAGTATGTCAATGAAAAGTCAGCTTGCCATAGATACACATAGAGTATACTGAAAAAATGAGGCCTCCGATTCAGAAACAAGAACTGTTTAGCATTCATGACAAAAGCAGCAGCCAGAGCATCATCTTATGTGGGTTCCTATGCCCTATCCACACATACTGAGGGTCAGATGGTACCTGCACATGTGGTGGGTACATTACAGAAGAAGAACCCCCAAATTAGGAAACTCTGATCTTACAACTGCTGGCAACCTGCCCATCCTCCTCCCCCCACAGAGAGAGAAACCTCATCTTATTCTGGAATGTAAGCAAGTCTTCTCCAGGAGGGGAAGGACAGTTCTTTATCTTTACTCTCCTGGACATCTCAAGGGAGGGAAACATGTTTAAGCTTTATTATCCTGGAATGTCTCTTTATACAAACACTTTTTAATTGTAAATACTTTAGATCAGAGGACCCATACCGTGTAGAAAAGTAAGATGTTCAGGGTAAGTCATCTCCCAACAGTGATTCTACATGCAGGGTAAAGAGTGTTCAGAAACTATTCTATCACATTTTCTCTAAGTTTGAAAACATTTTAATTAAAAAGTCAGGGGAAATAATATTGCAGAGGTGTATGTGACATGGAAATTGTTTAGAACATTTTAAGTAAAAAAGTGGATTATACATGGCATGTAGTAAGATCCCATTTTTATAACAATTAGCTGTAGGTATACATCCATGGAGAAAAATATCTAGAAGGGAATATACCAGATATCAATAGTGTTTATATTTGGGTGGGTAAGTGGGTCAGTTGTTTTAAAATGTTCTTTTTGTTTCTATGCATTTTGCTTTTTCTCCAATGAATGTAGTGATTTTTGTGATTAAAATTTTTTTCTGTAACTGTATCAAAAACTATTGTATAATCCCTCTTTGTCTTTCTGTCTTTAATGAAGGTGGATATCAGTGGTGTGGGTTTTTTGTTTTTTTGGGGGGGGTTATTTTTATTAAATTTCAAACACTTATTTGTACATATTTGTGGGTTACAGAGTGTTGTTTCAATACATGCATATACTGCACAATAATTCACTTAGGGTAGATAGCACAGTTTTGTACCATGTTTTTTGTTTTGTTTTGCTAGTTTATGTAAATCTTGGAAGTACTTAAACTACTCTACAAAAGGGGGAGGTAAGAGGGTGAGAGAAAAAAATGATATTAAAGGACAGCATGGGAGAAAAGTAAAGAGAAGAGGGGAAACTTAGAAGAGACAGGTCTGGGGAGGGTTTTCAAGCAAAATCCTGATTGATGTAAATTCCCTTATCTATCTCCCTTACACAATCAGTAAGTTCTTTGATGTTTTTGCATGAGTAGAATTTTTGGTGGGAAGCTCAAAGAGAAGGAATAGGAGACAACAGTAACCTGGGTAACAGTTGGGTGCTCCCTGGGATCTTCGAACTGATGTCTTCCTGCCCACCTGTATGTAGGATTAAATCATCACCTAGAATAATGGTTCTCAAACTCTTAAACATTATTGAGGATCCTAAAGAGCTTTTATTTATGTGGCTTATAACTATTTGATATTTGTCATATTAGAAACTAGAACTAAGAAAATTTTAAGTCATGAGAAAAACGTAAGTCCTGGGAATGATGACATCGCACATCAGGTAGCCTCTGGAAAACTCGCCTCTACCTTTGTGGAGGAAAGAGGGTGAAAAGGGCAAATAACAAGCTAGTATTATTATTAAAATAACATTGACTTCTTGTTCCCCCAAATGGTCTTGCAGATTCCCCAAAGTCCCAAACCACTGACCTATAAAACCAAAAAATACTGCTCTGTTTTCTCTAGTATCCTGTTTGCACATTGAACCTTTTTGATCCTCTTATCTTTTCTCTCCTATTATTCATTGTCTTGTTCTTCTTTCTGAGAGATTTCTATAATTTCATCCAATCTAATTCTTTGACTACTTCTTTAATTTTTTTTTTTTTCCCTTTTTGTCTTTTTTCGTGTCCAGCAACGGATCGCAACCCTCAGTGTCGCACCCGTACCGGACCGGGACCGGCAACGGGATCGCAACCCTCGGTGCTGCGCCCACACCTCTCTCAGCCAGTGAGCGGGAACCGGTCTGTATGTGGGATCCGAACCCTCGGTGGGAGCGCCGCCGCGCTCCCAAGCGGCGCACTGTAGCAGTGCGCCACTGGGCCGGCCCTTTAATTTTTAATTTTTGTAAATAACATCCTGTTTTTGTTTCTTGGTATAACATTTTCTTGTATCTCTTTGAGAATGTTAATTATTGTTTTCTTCTCCTCTCTACATGGTCTCTATTTCTTCCAGGTTGTTTTTTTTCTTACTGACTGGTAACGGGATCGCAACCCTCAGTGTCGCGCCCGTACCGGGGACCGGCAACGGGATCGCAACCCTCGGTGCTGCGCCCACACCGCGCTCAGCCAGTGAGCGGGAACCGGTCTCCACATAGGATCCGAACCCTCGGTGGGAGCGCCACCGCGCTCCCAAGTGGCACACTCTCCAGTGCGCCACCAGGCCGGCCCAATCTTCCAGGTTGTTTTTAATGTTTGTTGTCTTCTTTGTCTTTTGTGTTAGAGACTTTCCTCAAATATCTGCTAGTATTTGGCTGTTGCCTACATATTTAAGAGTGAGGCACTAAAAACTGAACCTGTGTCTAGGGGGGCTTGTTGACTGTGGGCCTTGCTGTAGAATGCTTGGGGTCATTAAAATGGACGTTAGTGCCATCAGACAAATTCATTATAGGCAGAATTCAATTGGATACATTTTAATGTCTACAGGGGTGAGGCCCTACCAGAATGAAGTTATGAAAACATTTTGGGATTCTACCAAGTCCAAAAAGATTTCAATAGACTTACATAAGAATCTAAGGATACATGGGCTGGCAGGTTAGCTTGGTTGGTTAGAGCACAGTGCTACAACACCAAGATCAAGGGTTAGAATCACCTTACTAGCCAGCTGCTAAAAAAAAAAAAACAACCAACGAAAAAGAATCTTAAGAATCCAATGGAATGGCCATCTTCAAAAGGTAGATGGGAAACATTAGATACCTAAAAAGAACTAAAGAAATGTAAAACTAATAAAGTGATGAAGGAAGTTAACTACAATCTTATTTGGGCTTGCAGACTTCTAAGAATAAGGGAAAATTCAAGACTTAAACCCAAGGACTGGATTTTAGAGTCCACCATAGTGACTGCAGAAGGAACTTAACGTGGCAATTGGAGTCACAAGAAATATTACCAGGGTGTCATAGCTGCAGGCGTCAGGCCAAGCTTAAGTCTCTGGTTAAAGAGCAAACTCAGCCAGCTGAGAAGGTAATGTTCCTTCAAGTGAACATATTTCTTTCTTTCTTTTTTTTTTTAAAAAAGATGACTGCTAAGGGGATCTTAACCCTTGACTTGGTGTTGTCAGCACCACGCTCTCCCAAGTGAGCCACGGGCCGGCCCTATATTTCCTTAACTTTATAAAATTTAGAATTTAGTAAAGTAATGAAGTAAATCAAACCTATGGTATTAAATTTTAATAAAATTATTTTTTTAATTAAATTTTAAAATTTTTACTTTTTTATTTTTTTCTTCTCATTTCACAGGTACAAAAAAATTTTAGTAAATGTTCTTATTTTAGGAATTTCTAATGTTTAAGAGATTTAGGCATATTAGAAACAGATTAGCCTGTGATTCCAATTTAAAATATAAATAGTGTAATTGATTCAGATTTGGGATCCAGAGTTTAACTCTTACTAAGTTTATAATAGTATTGTACCATTTAGGATAAATTAAGTTCCACTCTATAAATTTAATTTATGAGACAGTTTATTTCAGAAGGTATTTGCTAGGAGCTTTTCTTTTTTGTTGTTGTTTGTTTGTTTTTGGTGGCTGTCCAGTAAGAGGATCTGAACCTTGACCTTGGTTGGGGCCTTTTCTTGGGAAGTTTTGTTATAAGACAATTGAAGAATTTAAAATGAAAATTAAATGTGTTCATTACATTTATAAATGCGGTTTTAAAATGTTTAATGGAATTAATTAGGTGCTAAAAGCCCCCTTTAAAGTAAGTATTAAATTTTGGTAAATTTATAAATCTACCAAATCAGATCTGGAAATTGAATTTAAATGTTTAAGGAAGAACTATGTTTTAAAGTTTGCAATAGGTAAAATATTAATCCAAAAGAGCATAATGGTCTCTGAATAATTTAATAAAAATTTTTATGCACAAAAATCCCTTCAAATGCATAAAATAACCACATTGACAATATGATGAGAATCAAACTGTTTTATTGAGAAATTCCAGCCGGCCAGTTAACTCAGTTGGTTAGAGCGTGGTGTTGGTAACACCAAGGTCCAGGGTTCAATCCCTTACTAGCCAACCACCAAAAAAAGAAAGAAAGAAAGAAAGAAAAATTCCCACATGACAAGTATGTGGGTCATTTCTCTGGACTTCCCAGTTTTCCAAGAAAAATCCTCCAGTCTTTTGCCAATGCAGGAATAACCTGAAACAGGGCTGGCTTCTTGGGCGTGCAACCTATGCAGCTGCACAGGGCCCCGAATTTACAAGGAGCTCACACTCTGTTTAATGCTCTGCTGTCGCTGTCTTGAAATTTTTAATACTTTTTTTTAACAAGGGGTCCCACATTTTCCATTTTGCACTGGGCCTTGCAAATTCTGTAGCCAGTCCTGCCTGGTAGTCATAGTTCTGGCAGCCAAGCAGTGGGAGAGGGCTAGCGTCTCAAGGTTTGGTGTGCAGCCTTTCCCCTCATGCCTGCGTTTTCTGAGTTGCTTCCCTCCCACCCTCAGTTGTGCCTGTTGTCCAACTTTAAAAGACCCCCTTTTATGCCAAGGTTGGAGGAGGGACTGTTAGCTGGCCATATAGGCTAGAGCAGAAGTTGGAGGTGGGGAGAATGTCTAGCTCCCCTACTTTTGCTAATTCTTTGGTAGGAATCACCTTGCTTTTTGAAGTTTTCTCACCTGCAGACTTTTGCAGAGTGGAAAAAGTTGAAATTTAAAATTAATTACGAATTAGTCTATCCCAAAATTTTGTCGACTACTCAAAACTATTGTATCTCTTCTCTCATTCTGTGCCCTGTGGGTTATGCCTTTTGTTCCTTTACTTTCATATTAGTAAGGTTTGGGGAGAGGCTGGAGGTAACGCAGGTGGCCGATCTGCCATGTATGACCAGTAGTCTCAATTTAGCTCCCATAGAAACAACTGTTCTTCTCTTTAGCACTCAATTTTTGTTGCTTTATGTAACACTAATTATGTAATTACAATGACAAATACAACTGACATAAATAAGTTTAAGAACAAAGCTGTTGACTTTCAGTAAGTATGCAACTCAGTTGGAACAAGTATGTGGGCATCAGTTAATCTATTTCAGAGGGAATGAACAGTGTGGTTAAGTCAGGCAAATTGGATTAAATGGAGATTAGTTGACTGACTATCTAAATAAATGAATGTAAGATATTCATTCAGAGGGTGAATTTTTGAAAGTCTAAATGATTTGGCTTCTTGGACAACCAATTTAACTTTAAAGAAGGGAAGCAAATCTGTCTTTAAAATGCCTTAAGCAAGGGGCCGGCCCGGTGGCGCACTGCTACAGTGCGCCGCTTGGGAGCGCGGTGGCGCTCCCGCCGAGGGTTCGGATCCCACATACAGACCGGTTCCCTCTCACTGGCTGAGCGAGGTGTGGGCGCAACACCAAGGGTTGCGATCCCGTTGCCGGTCCCGGTCCGTTACAGGCGCGACACTGAGGGTTGCGATCCGTTGCCAGACACGAAAAAAGACAAAAAGGAAAAAAAAATGCCTTAAGCAAGGAAATGCCTTTCTAGGATTGGCTCTTTTCTGCACTTTGATGTGGATTCTTTTAACATGTTCAGACTCACCTCCCGGATTCTGGACCCTTGTGTGTCCTAACTCCTAGTAATCCCTTCCTCCGTCTTGATCTCCTAGTTGAACATTTGACCTGCTTTGACCTTAAAGACCTTGGTTTGCATCTGTGAGTTGCTGTCTTACAGTCCCTTGAGGCTCCCTTTCGTAGGTACCTGGTTCCTCCAGTCTCTAACCTTTGGGGAATTCTTCAGGGCAAACCAACTTGCCTTTCTCCTCTGCAGGAAGTTAGTTTCAGCTTCTCTGCTCTAAGTTGGTTACCTATTCCTTGTTTTTCCATCTTCCAAAATTCTGATATTTTTAATCTATCTCCCATATTTGTCTTCATATTTGAAGGTATTATACTGTGAAATGTATATTTGGATTTCATCCATCTTCTGGCATAGAATTCCTAAAATCTTAAGAATCTCCAAAGTGATGAGTGATTTTCTGTATGCTAATGAGTTGACTGATGGCTGGCAGCCCCTAGGTAGCTTCAGGATGGGGGCTGGTCACTGAAAAGACCAAGGCAGAATTAGAGGGTTGGGACTTTCAGCCCCAACCCCAACCTCTGGGAAGGGGAGATGGGCTGAAGGTTAAATTGATCACAATGGCCAGTGATGTAACCAGTCATGCCTGAGTAATGAAGCTTCCATAAAACCCAGAGGACAGGGTTTGGAGAGCTTCTGGAAAGCTGAACACGTGGAGGTTCCTGAAGGGTGGCATGCCCAGGGATGGCATGGAAGCTCTGTGCCCCTTCCTGCATTCCTCGCCCTGTGCATCTCTTGGCTGTATCCTTTGTGATATCCTTTATAACAAACCAGTAAGCATAAGAAACTATTTCCCTGAGTTCTGTGAACCACTCTAGCAAATGAATCAAACCCAGAGGAGGGCAGTGGTCTCAGGAACCCCAATTTTAGCTGGTTGGTCAGAAGTTCTGGAGTCCTGGACTTGCGATGGCGTCTGAAGCGGGGGGCAGTCTTGGGGACTGAGCCCTCAGCTCAGGGCTCCAGGTAGATAGAGTCAGAATTGAATTAGAGGACACTGAGCTGGTGTGTGCTCCAGAATTGCTTGCTTGCTGGTGGGGAAACCCCAGACACATTTGGTCACAGTCTTCTGTGTTGATTGTATCATGAGAAAATAGAAAAAACACTTTGGTTTTTTTTTTAATCATTTTTCCACAGAAGGGTTTATAGCTTTTTAAAAAAATTATTCCTTTACTATTACTTTAAGGGAAGTTTCTAGGCATACAGAATTACTGCTTGTCTTCATTTCCTCCTTGGCCTTCTCTCTACTGTGGTGGCCTCCTATTTCCTAAACTCTCGATCTACTGGTTCATTGGAAAATAGGAACTTTAGTTTTGCACTTTCTTTTTTTTTTTTTTCCTTTTTGTCTTTTTTCGTGTCCGGCAACGGATCGCAACCCTCAGTGTTGCGCCCGTACCGGACCGGGACTGGCAACGGGATCACAACCCTCGGTGTTGAAATTATTCCTTTACTATTACTTTAAGGGAAGTTTCTAGGCATACAGAATTACTGCTTGTCTTCATTTCCTCCTTGGCCTTCTCTCTACTGTGGTGGCCTCCTATTTCCTAAACTCTCGATCTACTGGTTCATTGGAAAATAGGAACTTTAGTTTTGCACTTTCTTTTTTTTTTTTTTCCTTTTTGTCTTTTTTCGTGTCCGGCAACGGATCGCAACCCTCAGTGTCGCGCACGTACCGGACCGGGACCGGCAACGGGATCGCGACCCTCGGTGTCGCACCCGCACCTCGCTCAGCCAGTGAGCGGGAACCGGTCTGTATGTGGGATCTGAACCCTCGGCGGGAGCGCCACTGCACTCCCAAGCGGCGCACTGTAGCAGTGCGCCACCGGGCCGGCCCCTAGCTTTGCACTTTCTAGACAATTTGAAAAAGATATCTCCTCAGTCTTTTCTCAGAGCCCTGTTTGTGCCGTGGTTAATATGCAGTCAGAAATATGTCAATGTGAATCAGCTTTTCAACTTAAGAAACTTCTGGGGATAAAGGTTAAGTGTGATTAGTTTAAAGCCAAGCTAACTCTGACAAGCTAACAAAACTGGTACTTTTAAAATGTGAAAAGAAGTGAAAAATTATACATGAATGTGAATAATGAATTAAGAACATTACCTCAGTATTGAGTCTGTATTACCTAATACAATTGATGAAACTATAGATCATACTCTCTAGACTGATTTTACACAAGATTTTAATTTCATAATAATTTGAAAATTGATGTGCATAGTTAAGGTAAAAATTTGGAGCTTCTCTTTTCCTCCTAGTCTATCAGGACAGTGCTAATAGAACTTCACAGAAAGTTCTAATCTGTGCTGCCCAATACACTACCTATTAGTCACATATGACTACTGAGCCCTTGTAATGTGGCTCACGCAACTGAGGAACTGAATTTTTATTCTAATTAATTTAAATGTAAATAGCCACTTGTGACTAGCGGCTACTGTTTTGGTCAGCACAGATCTAGAATATGGTGATGACCTTGTATCAGGACAGTCTAGGTTATGTCGTAGCCACAAAGAACCCTAAAATCTTGGTGGTTAAAAAGAACAAAGGTTTATTTCTTGTTTGTGTTATGTGTCCATTTTGGGTTGGCTGGCGACCCAGATGAATACAGCAGACACCATCTCACACGTTCCCAGTCATCACGGACAGTCTTGCACCAGCATTTAAATGCTCTGGTGCAGAAGCGACACACATCACTTCTGCTCACAGCTCACTGACCAGGACTAGTGATATGGCCCCGCCTAACCAGGGAGCCAGGACTGAAGGCCTAACTGTGTGCCGGGGGCAGAGAGCCTCGGTAACGACTGCCACAGACATCAGCCCCGCCCCTTTCAAAATACAAAATGCACCACATAACGTCTCGGTCAATGATGGACTACACATATGACAGTGGTCCCATAAGATTATAATACCATATTCTTACTGTACCTTTTGTTTAGATATGTTTAGATACACAAATACCATTGTGTTACACTTGCCTACAGTATTCAGTATAGTAACAAGCTGTACAGGTTTGTAGCCTAGGCTATACCATCTAGGTTTGTGTATGTTCTATGATGTTCACACAGTGACAGAATCGCCAAATGATGCATTTCTCAGAATGTGTCCCCGTCATTAAGTGATGCATGACTGGACAGAGAAAGAGGTATCAAGGGATAAAGAAAGTAGTATTGTATTTTCTTGACAAGTAGAGAATTGAGTTTCTTCAGAGTTCAATTATCCATTACCTCCTTGATACTCATTAGCACAGATTTATCAAAAGCAGGTGAGATGTGAAGCAAAAAAATTCAAACATTTTGATAAAGTCTTTATAGAAATATAGAACTGACTATAGTATATCTTTTTAATTATACATAGAAATAGTTTTTAATAAGATCTGCAATGTAAGGAACCATCAGTGGATTGTTTTTTGTGTTTGGGATGAAAAATGTATTTATTTTTTCTAGTGTAGAATATATATTGTATATTTTTCACTAGCAAGGAATAAAAAGTCTTTTTCTTTTTTTTTTTTTTTCCTTTTTGTCTTTTTTTTACTGACCGGTAACGGGATCGCAACCCTCGGTGTTGCGCCCGCACCACGCTCAGCCAGTGAGCGGGAACCGGTCTCCACATGGGATCCGACCCCTCGGCGGGAGCGCCACCGCGCTCCCAAGCGGCGCACTCTCCAGTGCACCACCGGGCCGGCCCAAAAAGTCTTTTTCTTTAAAAAGAAAAGTTCGTCTTAGGAACATTTGTGGATTGTGGTTGCCTTAAAAAATGACAAAATTTAAATATTAACTGGACAATGGATTATTTCTTTCCAGATTACACTGTAGGACAGCATGTTTTGAATTCTTTCTAGAATATCTACAGTATTGTTTGAACATCTCAAGACATGAAGGACTAACCCTCTGATATCTGGTGACAGACTTCCTATGAAGCTGGTGCAAGTTTCCTGATAACAAATGCTTCAATATTGTAGGGTTCCTCCAGTTCCCCCCGATCTCTGTGTCCTAACAACTGAATATCACAAAATGCCTCAATCCCTCTGTGACCAGCCAGCTGCAGGTTCCTCCCAGCAGGCTTGAAACAAAACCAGGGCCTTGAACATTCCCAGGCCCTGATAAAGGTATCCAGTTTGTTGCTCATAATACTGAAAGAAATTGGTGCCAGTCCTGAGCCAAATTCCTTAAACCCTCATATGAACTCCTTACCCTGGGCCCCTTGCTGTGGACATACGTAGGCAGAACATTTCTTTCTCTGCCAGTGCCTCTTGAGGATTCACTGCAGCACTCTGAGTGAGTTCCCCTAAAGAATGCCTTGGACTCATCACCCTGGCATTTAGTACTTCTTTCTTTGGAATCCCAACCAGCCCCATCTCAGGACAGTTTTGGGACACTTGTGAGAACTCCCTTGCTGCTGCTTTTGGGGTATAACAGCCACAGGTTTTGTGGGATGAAACAAATATCGATACATGGAAAAAGCACTTGGCTGCCAATAACGAATTGCACTGAAGTCACCAGTTTAAACCAAGCCCTGGTAAAGAATATTGATTTTGTCACGTTAAAAATGTCATATATTTTAGCATTATGAGGACCTGATACTATATAAGATATCCTTTGAGAATGTAATAGTACCAAACGATCCTCAAGAGAAATTCTGAACTAAAGGTGTAAATGAGGCTACCTGTATAAACAAGCAGTACCTAAGTCATTCTGTTCCTTAGTAAAACACAACCACATAAGCCAGTTCTTCACATTTACACAGCACAGTGTTTGTTTTTAGTTTCTGTGATGTCTCTGTATACTGTACAACTGGTGGCATGAAAAGAAAGAGAAGTCTGCAAAGACTGAACCAACGGCATGCACTGTGGTATCCTTTATTTAAAAATTGTGAGCTAACTACAGTTGTAGTGTTCTCATTTACCATTATGACAGCATAATAAAATGAGAGAACATTAACACAATTTCAAGAAGATATTAACCTGTAAACACATACACCACACATGCACACACACACACCATACATGTACACAAAAATTATGGTCTAAACACAAAAGTGATGGGAAAAAAGCTTTGAATGCTCTAAATCAAATTAAAAACGTTTTATTATAATAAACTGTGGCAATACTGTGGCTATTATGAAAAATATTGTAACTGTTTAAAAAGCAAAAAGGAAAAATACTGGCAATTTGAAACTAGCAGCAAAAAGCAGATAAAAATAGAATGGAAGGTAACATAAGGCTACGTAATATCAAAATTCTAATGTTGATACTGTGTAGGATTGCACTGAAGTAATTTGAAATTGGTTCTTAAGGAACTATTAAAAAGTCCCTCGAAATGTTAAATTGCTGCACTTTACAAACAGTGGAGAAGAAAAAAAAGTATTTGGAATGTTACACACACACAGAGAAAATGTATTAGGTATATCAGTTTATGGTCTTTGCTTATGACCTTTAAAAAACTTTATAAAGAAAAAAATTTAAGTGCCAATGTAGTGAAAGAAAGTTAACAGTTCCTAAAGATGCAAGTCTGAGTGCATTTATCAGGTCTAAGAGTATATTTCAAGGCTGGGGCAAGGCATGATTGATGCACACTGAAGAAGAAAAATGTCGTAGAACCCACAAGGTAGGTCGAGTTCTTTGCAGAGTGTTGAGAATGAAGATGTATTAAACTCAGACTATCTTGAAGGAGATTCCAAAGTACGTGGAGTTCTACAGCTCTTCACCAGTTGAAATCTCTTTCGTAGTGGCTAATAAATAATTAAGACTAACGTTTCAGCCAACTGGTTTTTCCTACGTTCAAACACAAAAACCCTTCCCACACATGCAGAGCTGATAGTCTATAACAGCACAAATATGAATCCTGGTTTAAGAAGAAAAGCACATTAGCAAAGATTTTTTTTCCCCCACGGGTTCTTATCCAAATGTCTGAAGCTGCTAGATATATGCAAAGAGGGGATAAGTTTAGATTTCCTACTGATTTTGGAAGAAAGTAGATTTTATTTACCTAAAGAAACCAGAGTCATCCAGGAGTGGGGGACCTGTCTTCAGAATCTAAGAAGGATAATGTCCTTAGTGCTTAAACTCATGACGGGTTCAGATCCAAAAAACTGGCAGGTAGAATGGGGGAGAGAAACAGGAAGTTGAAGGGTCTGCAGCATACTTTGGAATAAAATGTGCCTCATAAGTTAGGATGGCTCAACTGCTTTCAGGATGAAGTGCTGTGGTACTGGAGAGACCCAGTTCTCTGGAGTCGGGCTGGGGAGACAGGCCTGCCTTCTCCGGGAACCCTCGGGGCTGAGCTCTGGCTGCAGGGCTCAGAGCCCTTGTTTTGGCCTTATTTTTCACAAGTGTGTTCAGTGGGAATTTATGACTTTGTCCAGATAAATATTTATTTTGGTTACTTTCTCTGTAAAATCAATTGGTCAGGCAAGTTACTGATGATTTCCCTAAATGAAATCTAGCTGCACTAGTATCTTAAGGTGCCAGCTAATTCAAATTAATGCCCATCAATAATGCTGCTAGGTATCAACTGCTGTTCTGAAGAATCAACCCCTAAATGACCTAACTAGATAATCTACCACACTAGATGCTTTTACTATTTTGAGTTTCTTGAGCTTTAGAGAAATAGTCCTTTTAATATGACTTGGAAACTGCTTCTCTCTGGCTTTGTCTCACTCTTCCTCTTCTTCCTCTTCCCCGTCCCCTTCCCCTTCCTCCATGGTTTCCACAATGAGCTCTGCTGTACAGGTGGCTTCTCCAAGACTGTTGACAGCCTTGCAGGTGTACTTGGCATCGTCATCCCCGCAAACATCGCTGATAATTAAAGAGCAGTTCCCATCCTCATCGTAGTCTATCTGGAAGTGGCGGGACTCCCTGATTGACTGGTCATCTTTGAACCAGACGACCTCAGGGTCTGGGTATCCTGCGTCACAGGAAGAGAACACAAGTTGTAGAAACCGTTACTCAAAATTTCTTATCAGTTCATGCAAGCAGCTCCTAAGCTATCTCTATTGATTAACGAGGTCAAGGAAAAAAAATTGTGATGTTGGCCTTCAGCAATTGTTTTGATATCTACATTAGAACATGGATATGTGCTCTAAATACTGTAATCTGAAAACCCCAAATACAGTATTTTAAAGTTGTCCCATTTCCCACCTATGCTGGACTTAAACACCCCACCTTTGGGCAGCTACCTAAACTACTGCCCCAAACCCAAATACACACCTAGAGCTAAGTGTCTTCTTGGATGAAAATAAAACTTTTTATCTTGTGTAAAAGTTTACCTTAAATAAATTCAAATTAAAAATAAGAGGACAAATGGGCACAGGGGTTCTTGAGGTCATGAAAATGTTCTACAGTATTGTAGTGGTGGATGCATGACTCTAAGTTTACTAAAAATAACTGAATTGTACACTTGAAAATGGGTGAATTTTATGGTATATAAATTATAACTCAATAAAGCTGAGTTATATAAAACACAAGTTTGAGGAGCTGATAATAGTACTAAGAAAAAGAAAGCAATATCTGTCTTAGCATGATCCAAAGCAGGTAACGTGTATGCAGATAACTGGAAATGGACCTCATTGATTAGCCTCACTTTCTGCATTAGTCATGTGTCTGCAGAGCTCAACAGTAAAAAGATGTAAAATACACATGGATACATTCACATATATACTTAGAGGTATGTGTATACATGTAGTTGTGTGTGTATATAGGTATATATATATCTTTAAAAATATATAATACATTCCAAGTAACTTGCTCTTAAGTTTTGGAGAAGTATTTTTACAAAACAAAAACAAACAAAAAATTGTAGCCCCAACCAGAATAAAAATCATACTTAAGAACTTAAGAATTCTAACGTTTTTTTCAAGGAGAATTATGTTTTTATCAAAATAGCATTCATATGCTTTAATTTCTCATTAGAATGCCAGTCAGAAGTTTCACAAATACCAAGAAAATAACCCCGAAAAGTAAGTACAGAGATGATACCCACTATGCTATAATAATTTTTAAAATATTAAAAAAGAAAAAAGGAAGGACTTTCAGAAGACCCAAAGACAATGGTGATGGTGAAAATCAGGAGCAGGAGCACCAGAGCTTCAGCAAATCCCCAATCTGAGAACTTCTGTGATCAAAGGCAGCTCATCGACTTTATTTTTAGTTGAATGGAAAAAGAAAGATTACGGTAGCCAAGCATTTACAAGGTATTTTGATAATATAAAGATGCAGGGAAAAAATTATTCTGTCATTCCTAACTTGGGGTTATTTTACTCAGCAGGCATTATATAGTCACATTGCAGGAGAATTGCACAAAGTGGGAGGCATGGTTTGCTCTGACTACTGTACTGTGCTGTATGGCCTTGGTAAAGTTGCGTAATAAATTTCTGTACTTTATTTGTTCAGACCAAAATGGGAGATAACCCCCAGGCTGGTTGGCACATGAAAGTCACAGACTCAAGCAGAGAGGCCTGTCTTATCTTGCCCCTTACCTTTCTAGAATATTGCAATCTGTGGAAAGACTTTTTATGTCATCAACTTTGCTCATTTCCCAGGTGCCATGCTAAGATCTCTTTAGGTTCCCTGAGTTCTAATCACTCAATATTTGATGGCTGCTTTCTTTCTGGCAGGCAGAGAAGCAGCATGGGGAGCATGACAAAAACTGAATGGTTTGCCCCAGGTGCCTGGGTCCCAACGTCCTCAGTGTGAAGTCACATTGCATGCTTTCTGAATTCACCAAACCCTCCTTTCCTTTTACTCCATGGCATCTTTCAAAGGCTTAAGGTTCCCCCTTTGCACCTCTGTCACCTCACAGAATCCCCAGAGCCACTCTGTGTTAGATATCATCTTGCAGATGAGGGGCCTGAATCCAGTAGAGTTAAATCAAGATCACACAGCCTGCTGATGAGTAGCAGAGCCGGCAACTCCACAATCTATAACCTTTGTGCCAACTTTCCTTTGAGAGCCTCTTGTGGGCAACTCACATGCCTCTCAGCAGCTTGCAAAACTCATTTCATTAAGCATATTCCCCAGCCAGGTAGGTCCATGGTAAACCTTTTTTTTTTTCCCCTGGTGGCTGGCTTGTACAAGTATCCACACCCTTGACTTTGGAGTGATAAACCATTTTAAACTTACGGCTGTTGTAAGCAACAACTGGTGGCTGTTGTAAGTAGGTGAAATATCAAGTCAGTGAAGGGCACAACTTACCTTCAATCTTGCAGTCAAATCTAGCAGCACTTCCCTCCACAACTTCTAAATCACGAATGGTCTTAGAGAAATAGGGTTTTACATGGGGCTTTTCCTCAGCAACAGCCTCAAGGAAAGCTTGGGAGACATCTTCTAGAAGACAGGGGAGAGGATCAGGTCATTTTCCTCACGCCTTGTTCTCTCCTCTCCCCTAGTTTAAAAAAAAACCTGGCTTCTTAAAAATTAGTTGCTATAGTGGAGCAAACAATGCAGCTCGGAGAACTGAATCATGAGCATGCCTTTCTCCTAGGGACAGGGTGGCCTGCTGCCAAATGGTTTCTGGCAGAAGAGAGAACTGTGTCCAAACTGGGGAAATGTTCAGCCTCCTCCCTCTCTTATGCTGACACATTGAAAAAGGGAATCATCTGTAAAAAGGATTTTTGGCTGCATTTCATGCTGTTTCAGGATTCAGACACAGGTGTCTGAGGACAGAAGCTCACCAGCCTTCCTGATCTCGGTACCCCCTTTGTCCTCCTCCTGCAGCAGGTCCTTCACCTGCTCCTTAGAAGGGAGCAGCCAGGTCCTAGAGGCATCTTGAACTTGCCAGTCGTTCTGTTCTCCACACTTACACTGCCTTCATGTTGTACCACTGTGACCAGAATATGGGATTGGTCCAGGGATAAGCCGCAATTTGGAAGGGATCCTGTATGCTCTCCCTCCCCTTCAGGCTATTTCTGGGTCATTTGAGGAGTGGGAGAAGTGGCTCAGGAGGGGCCAGGGCCAAGCCCATGTATTGCTGACTCTGTCCCCAGCTGTGAGGAAGCTCCAGAGCAGCCAGTAACTGGCCTTGCCAATTATCCTGCCTTGGTGCACAAAAGGGATCTGGACTCGGCTTCTCACCTGTGGATACCAAAGCACCAGGCAGTGGGGAGTGGAGGGGTGTCTGTCCAAAGGAGGACCTCAAGAAGATACGGGCCAGGCCCTGTGTGCACATGAAGCAGGAAGAGGCTGAGGCCCTCACTGAGGAGATGATGGGCAGTGTCTCAAAGATGGTAGGCAAGTAACTAACGCTGCTGATCTCCAGGAGGACCCTACCAACGTGGGTCTGCCCAGTTCAAATGACATGTTTCAGCAGCATGAACAATGTTAAAACAAAAATGCAAAAACAGCAGAAAATGGAAGGATATTTAAAAATGTTGCACAACTAAATGTGGTTTTTATTTTATTTTTGGCTATCAATATACAAGTATCACTAAGGGAAGCTTTTAATAAAGCCTTTGCTAATTCTTATACAAAATATAGAGAAAATAATAGCTGAGGTTAACTAGTTCTACTAGACAATAACCTTCCCTCTGAAAATAGTTAAGCCTAAGGTTAACAATTGAAAAATAATTACTAGACTTAGTAACTGTTGTCAGGGCAACCCAAAAGTACTTCTGAATTTATCCTTGTAAGGTGTACTAAAAAAACAAAACAAAACAAAAACCTCAAAATGCCTCTCCATCCCCCAACCCTTTCTTTCTCACCAATTGGCTGGAGAAAATCCTCTTGAGCTGCTTACCTTCAGATTCTAGTTTTTCTGCATTGAGCGGGCTGGTTGGTGACCCTGTTGAGGATTTCCTGCCACTGAGCCCTGAGATCATTGCCATAGAGGACAGTCTTCCAATAGCTCTCACAGCATTGCCTGTTTTCTGGAAAAGAGACACTGGGGTTGGGCTCAGGCGGTGTCCCTGGTTCCAGCTGGGCAGTGCTAGGGGCTCCGGAGAGAAGAGCCCAGTCCAGGAGAAGTGGCTGTTCCCTGGAATGAGGGCCTCCCAAGTGCCGAGCTTCTGCTAGAGGAGCGAGCCCAACCTTGCTCTGCTCAGCACTATCAGCGTGGCAGAAGATGTTCAGAGAATGGAATGGGCCTGGAACTGATGTGCGCGTTAATGTGACTAAACAAGGTCAACATGAGACAAAAACCCTTTTCATACTGTGCTTCAACTCCCATAAAAGGGATAGTTTATATAAAGCAACTGCAGGCTGAGACAGCTCCAAAGACTTATTGCAGGCCGGGCCCAGTGGGGCTGTTTTTCATAAAACAATGCTAGTGATATAATTTTAATTGGACAAGAGAATCGTTAACTACAGGTTCCACACATCCTAATGCTAAAAAAATAAAAAATAAAAAAAAATGCATTCATTCTATTGACTTTGGGCAAGTCACTTAACCTCTCTGGGCTTCAGTTTTCTTCTCTGTATAAGGAGGGGGTTGAATAAGATGGTCTCCAAGGTCCCTTTTAGTTCTGTTTATGATTCAGATACTTAAGAGATTTTGAGAAACACCATGGCTGGCCCCAGCACAAGTCTATGACCGTGCAGTGAAGTTCTGGAGGGGTGTTCTTCCCTGGAGTACACTCAGGCATCAAAAAGCAGCACTGAAGAAGCAAAAAGCACTTTGTTTTTCTGAGACAAGGCACCTTGGGAGAGGCCAGAATTTCTGCTGAAAAGGATCAGAACTTGAGATGAATTTCTTTGCATTGTGAAAATTCTACCAAGCATAGGATCTAGGTCAAGAAACCCCCAATAAGGACAGTTGTGTCTGTTTCTTATCATTCAATAAAGTCTCTCACCCTTTTTCTAAGGTCAATGGGAATAATTTAGAAAACTAAGGCATAACCATGTCTTTCCACTCCCGCACCCAAATCATCTTTTTAAGGCATCCAGATGCTGTGCATCTAGAAAGAAGATATCATCACAGACTGGGTGCTCATCCCCTTCTGAGAGAGGAAGGAAATAGCCTCTTCATAGGCAAATGATTTCCACTCATTCATTGGGCCTCAAACTATGCCAGCAAAGCCATTTTCCTCCTGAATTATCTTTACACACTCAAGTATTCCATAAAACCTCACAATTTTGAACTATCTGGAAAACCAGTATGCTTCATTAAAAAGATTGATTGTGGGCTGGCTGGTTAGCTCTGTAGGTTAGAGTGCAACTTTATAACACCATAACACCAAGGTTAAGGGTTCAGATCCCCATACTGGCCAGCTGCTGGAAAAAAAAAAAAAAAAAGATTGTTTTGAAAGAACTTCAAGATGCTAAGGAATCACACAGAAAATTACATGTGTGCATATGCATGTGTGGTTTAAGCAGAGACCAAATGCTACAGCCACGACCACTTTTCTGTTATGCCCCCCGCCCTCCTTTTTGAAGATTATTTTTGTGCATTCTGGACAGACATTCCTTTTCGCTCTGTCCTCTGGCCACTGCCCTCTCGCACACATCACTGCTTGGTCCGGGTTTGCTTCTGGCCCTCTGCTGCCATGGTGAAGCTGGGTCACTCTGAACAGAAGCCAGGATACCCAGGAGGAGGTGAGGAGGAGGGGAAGATGGCAAGAGAGGACAACCGACCAACTTAGTGTGCAGAAACACTGTGGCCCTGCAGAGAGAGTGCCCCTGCAGACTGAGACCACTTGGCCACCTTTCTTACTCTTCTGGGAGAAGCTTTTACTAGTGGCAGCGTGGATCTGTTTGTTGTGCTAGCTGGTGTGGAGAGACCCCGCTCTTTCCGTGGGAGCTTACCTTGCCCTCAGGAACATGTAAGAGGTGCTACGAGCCATGGCAACCCTCCCTACAAAGTCAACCTCAGACCAGCCTACTTCCAAATCTGCCAGACACTCAGACTCCACCCTTCCCAGCTGTCTATTCCCTTCATCCAACACAGATTGGTTTGCCCTGGGCCAGCAGTCTCTAAACTCAGAGGGTTCATTCCCAACAAGAAATAGTTTAGTTCTCTAACCACTGGTTGCTGTGTGACCTTGTGCAAGTCAGTTCCCTCTCTGAACCTCAGTGTTCCTGGACTAAAAGCTTCTAATCCCCACAGCTCTAGTCTTCAACAGAAAGGCTATGACTCCTACACATGAATGGGTAGCAGGCAGCACCCCCCTCGAGCCCATGGCCTCCCTAATTCCAGACATCTGGATTGGGACTGATGAGGACTATCTTCACTTATGTGGTACCAGGAGAGTTTATCTTTTCTCTTCTTGATTTTATTTTGTAACAAAATGACTAATATGAAGTTATCAGAATGAGGCAAACAAGAGTTATAATATTTCAGAGGAGGGAGCAAATACGTTAAACAGGCCTCACATAGGGGGAAGTTTTCTAGCAGATGGAGATATTCAGCATATAAAATATAAGAAGTAAAATAAATAAGTAAAATTAAAAATTGTAAGAAGTACTTAATAAGGAAAAATTTTAAAATAATCTACATCAGAATTCAATCTTTGGAAGCTGGTTTGGGGGGGGGGAAATTGGCAAGGGAGTTACTTGCCAGGAAAGAAGTATATCTGTATGTTCTAGTCTTCCAGTTGCATGTCTTCGAGCTGAAAATTGGTTGCTGCTTTACTGACTAAGACCTTTGCAACATCAAATTTTTGGAACAACCAAACAGCAAAATATCAATCCTCTAATTTCCATCCTTGTTTTGAGAAACACTTTTTCTTGTTGGGGGGCAACTGCCAAGGCTGGGTTCCCTTGTTCCTAGTGGGCAGTATCTGTACCAGCCTCCTTCTTGCAACGGAGACTCCCCGTCCCTTGGAGAGCCAGTTAGGCTGACCAACCTTCCCTAATAGCCCAGGAATGCAGAGTTTCCCAGAGTTAGGTTCTTTTAGTGCTAAGACCGAGACAGTCCCTGGCAAGCCAAGGCAAGGTGGTCACCATAGAACCAGCAAGCCTTCAAGGCCCCACATAAATCCAACAGCCTCAAGACTACAGTTTCCTCTGAGAAGTGCATAATATCCAAATGAGACGGCCGGTAATACTCTGAGCTGTACTGAGTCTAATGCTTTCTTCACTGGTGCCCTGTGGTCCATACTGCTGGTGTCTCTGTGGCTCCCAGAAAATGAAGACGGGTGCCTGTGGGCCTCTAATTCCTAGTCCTTCGATCCTAGTTTGCATGCAGAAGCCGTTATCCTACTCAATTTACCCACCCCTATTGCTACTCCTCACCAACATGTCTTTGCAAAATTCTTCTAATATAAATTTAAAATATACTTCTTTCAGAACAAGTTCATCCTAAGATCAATAATACAATCAGTCATCTATACCTAGCCTAGCCTTGCTTATGGGGATTTGTTCCCATGTTACTTCCTCCTAGAGCCTTATGAAACTACACCAGAGCAATACCAAGGCACTGTCTCTTGCGCAGCTGTAGAGAGTTCTGGGCCGCCTGAGCCTGCCCTGCCCACTGTACTCCACTCCACTCTGCCTGCCCTACCACACGGAACCTGGCTGCTCCAACAAGGAACCCCCTATTTCAGGGGTGTGACTGGAGTTAAAATGTGGAAAACATTTTCCTAAGGAAGCAGTGTAACACAAGATGACCAGATACAGCTGAAATTATGCTTCAGGAACATTACGTGTTGAATGGGATTTTCTGGACTACGTTTGTGCGCAATTTTGTGAAACTGGATCACTGATTTTGTGGAAAAATCATTTCCAAATGCTGCTACCATATTAAAATATGAAATTGATGTTCCCTCTTTGAATTCCACCCATTTCTCCCTCTGCCCCCACTTCCAGAACCTTAAGGTTCTATGACAACCTTAGGCTAATAACACTGTAAAGAACAAGAAAAAAATTTAAATGATCAGGGGCCGGCCCGGTGGCACACTGCTATAGTGCGCCGCTTGGGAAGCGCGGTGGGATCCATTGCCGGTCACGAAAAAAGACAAAAAGGAAAAAAAAAAAATTTAAATGATCAGGGGCCGGCCCGGTGGCACACTGCTATAGTGCGCCGCTTGGGAAGCGCGGTGGGTCCCGGTCCGGTACGGGCGCGACACTGAGGGTTGCGATCCGTTGCCAGTCACGAAAAAAGACAAAAAGGAAAAAAAAAAAATTTAAATGATCAAAGTATCAGCACAAATTATGGTCCCCTGACTGATCTGACTGGAAATTTTATCACCACTTCTCCCATTTCCTCTTCTCTGCGCCTGTCCCCTAGGTGCAGGTGTCCTGCTGGCTTTGGTCCACCTGCAGATGTTCTGAGGTGATAAGGTAGCTCCTTAACTCACAGCCTCATCTGAGCAAAATCCAGTTAGACTCGCTGCTCTGACGACTGCCCCAAAACCCGGGGCCACCCTATTTTTCCAGAAATATTACTTTGAGATTTGCTGGCCACAGGACCATTAATAAAGCCAACCTTTGGGAGCCGGCCCGGTGGCGCACTGCTACAGTGCGCCGCTTGGGAGCGCGGCAGCGCTCCCGCCGAGGGTTCGGATCCCACATACAGACCGGCCGCTCACTGGCTGAGCGAGGTGTGGGCGCAACACCAAGGGTTGCGATCCTGTAGCCCGTCCCGGTCCGGTACGGGCGCGACACTGAGGGTTGCGATCCATTGCCGGTCACGAAAAAAGACAAAAAAAATAAAAAATAAAGTCAACCTTTGATTTTGTGAGCTCCTTTTTGATTTTTTTTAAAAAGAATATTTGCTGCTCTGATTCCTAATGGCACCAGAAGGTAAGCGGCACAGGTGTTGCAACCCACTTTGTACTTGAGGGAGGCCAGGAGACCCACCTAAATCTTCACATGGGGGGCCTAACCAAGAATTGACTTCTACCACGGAGGAGCTCAGGCTGAGATGTGCTCGGGTGGTGGTCCCTTTAACCCCACGCCCGTAGTCAGCCCTCGCTCACCTCTGCTCCCTCTCTTAACCTGTGTGAAGTTGTACTTTTAGAGAGAACTATGGTTTAGTCACCCTGTGTGGCAAATTACCAGTGTCCCACTTGCCCCCAAAACAGTGATTTCCTTTTTTTCTCTGCCACACAGGCAAGGTTTCAATTTTCCCAGGGCCCCTGAGTCTCCAGGTGGATGACTCTGCTCCTGTCCAGCCAGTCCCCTCCTCTGTGCCTTTCCCTCCACCTGTGCTGTCACCCCCTCTTTATGTTCTAGCTCATGCTCCACACCTAACTTCAAACTCCTGCCCCGGGAGCATTTCCTCCTAACCACGTCCAGCTCCGGCTGCACGGACCCCCTCTCCTGTCCACACTCACATATATGGTCATGGAGAGCTATACTGATAGTTTACAATTCCTTGCGTGTGTTATGTCCTTTTATGTCTATTTGCTTCAGTCCCCCATGACACTGTACATTCCCTGAGTATAGAAAACATGTCCTCTCCAGTGGCCCGGGAATTTTATACTACTAATTGTAATAATGGAAATAATAAGATAGATGATGGTGGTGATAAGTACTTTATGGTTTTGGATGATAATTTTATCCGCCTTATTATCAGAGGCAGTTTTGTGTTATTGTTAAGACCATGTGTTTTGGAGCCAGGTTCTGAGTCTGATCACTGTTTTTTCCACTCATTAGCTGTGTGATCCTGGGTAACATTCCTAACCTTTTCTCTGCTTCCGTTTGTCTGTAAGGTGGGCATAATAATAGCCCTGCCTCCTAGGATTAAAAGACTTAATGCATAGAAAATGCTCTGCATGGTCTCTGACACGCAGGCAGCCCCCAACCACATTAGCCCTTGGTATCTTTTGAACACTATGTGCCAGGCATTGTACTAAAGGCCATATGAAGATTATCTCATTTATTTCTCAGGGTAATGCTGTTAAGTTGGTGCCACTATTATCTCCACTTTACAGATGAGAAAAGGAACCCACAGCAAGTTTAAGTCACTTGCCTAAGGACACATAGCTATTAACATACAACCTCCCTAGAGGGTGGGGACTGTCTCCCCCTTTAGATCATGTGCCCTCCTGCTTCAAGGTAGAGAAACGTAAGACCATCACGCTGCCTTTAAGGAGGTTACACTCTCCAGGGCCGCCAAATAGACCTCAAGGTGGTGTTGCTCAGCCCTAGCCATGAAGACATGAAATGGCACCGGCTCCACCTGAGGAAGGGCCAGGCTGGGGCAAAGCTGGGCAGGATCAGAGAGACGGCTGTAGTTAAGAGACCGGTTTCCCCAGAGCAAGGACTCTGCTCAGGACCGGGCACAGCACTGTATCTTAATCGGCTGCCTAAATTGGCCCCAGACTACTTCAGAAACAAATTTAAACTTTCGTGGACGGAGCCCAAGGCAAGCTGGGCATGAGAGTGGCCTGAATAATGCAAATATGAGGGGTGACACCCAGTCCAAAGCGAGGCCCGGTTACCTGCCATTTCCTTCTTGCCATGTACTTTTTCATTCGGTCCTTAGAGAGCTTCTTGGCCTCCATGTTCTTGGTGTCTTTCATTAGCCATGGATGCTGAAGGCACTGGGTGCAGTCCAGCCGGTTTCTGAGGGGGGGCAGAGGTCAGAGGATTTCTGAGCAGGAGGGGACCTGAGAGACCACTGGTCCAATCAGAAATGGGAGGTTACCTGTCCCTGGTCACACAGGGCAGAGCCCAGAGCCCCCACTCCCAGTCCATCCACCACGGTCAGGGTCACTGTGCTCTTCACCGTTTTCGTCTCTTGGTCTGGGTTACATAGATTAGACCCAGCATAGGTCAGCATTAAGAAGGCCTACCCACCAAGAAAGCAACTGGAGCCACATGACCTGCTCTTGGGGTCTAGGAAGGGTAAGTGCTGCAGGGCAGACATGTCTGGGGACGGTTGGCACTGTATTCCAGGGTGGGTTCTTTCTGCTGGTCACATGGGGACTGGGGGCCTCGGAGGCCTAATCCATTTACCTCCATCTGGAGGAGGGGAGAGTGAAACACTAGGAGAAAACCTCTGAGAGTCACTAAACTCACACGTCTTAGGATGTGGCCAAGTATCAGATTTTTCCTGTTACTTACTCAAAGAGGTATGTCCTACATATAACCTTTGAATTATAAGAACCTTAGTACTCCACTGAGACTCATTTAATCTTCCTGAAAGCTTTGGGAATCCAGAAATATTTCAAGGCCATCACCTTAATTGTAACAGGACTAATAAAGCCCAAAGAACCAAATGCTAACATGCATAGAAAAATGACTGGAAAGAAGTATAGCAAAATGTAGTGATCTTTAGATAAAAGGATTATGGATGATTTAAGTTTTCTTATATTCTTCAAGTTTTCCACAATTTACATTTATTACTTTTATAACAGAAAAATATTTTTAAAAGTGTTAATAGACGGAGATTTCTGATGGAAGAGATGCTGGGTATAAGAGTTTTGGGGAATCTAGTGTCTTATCTATTTGGATAAGATGAGTTCTTTGGTGAGCTCATTTTATGAGCACAGAGGGGCCCACCACAGCCTGTTACTGAATTAATTCAAGATCAGATAAGAAAATAAGGTGTATACACAACACTCGTACAATGTGTGGCTGACAAAGCCATCCTTGGACCAGAGTTCTTAGGAGAGGGGTTTCCATCTCCTGAGGATCTCCTGAGGCACCTTGGGTGTGGGGATCCCTCACACTGGAAGGGAACCCAGATCCCCCACAACATCCGAATTCTCCTTGGGTCACGCTACTTCTGATAAAAAGACCGTGACAGCAAAAGGCTAAAAGACCTCACTGTGAAGGAGTATGGAATGTAGCCTTTTGTGGCGGAGTTTGGCCCTGAGATGGCTAAAAAGGACTGAGAGATGGGTGGGTAACAGGAAAACCAGTCAGAGCATCTGAGAGACTCTCCAACATTGTTTCTTCAGCAACTGTGCTCTCCTGTCCCCAAAAGCATTTTCCCCAGAGGGATGCAAGCTGCAGCCTCAGGGGGATCTGTGGGCCAGGCAGACAGCCAGACCCAAGGCTCCTGTCACCTGGCTAACACAGAGGCTCCCGCCCTTCTCAGCCTCCAGCACCCCACCTATTACCTATTTCAACACCACTCTTCTCAGGCATGGCTGCAACTGCTCCCTAGTGCCAAATGTGACCAAGCTCCTCAGGGCTCTAGAGCCAGGCCCTGTCTCATCTGGCCACCTATTTACGGGTACTGCGGTGCCCGACAGGCCAGCTGCTACCACCTGACACCCCCACTGCTCCCTCCCTCGGGCAGCTCTCCCTACACATGCATGGCTCTTCTCGCCTTCTTGCTCCAATTTAGCTGATTCCTCCCCCAACAGGACAGTCCTCACCCACAAATTCTGCCTTGGCACACCCATGGCCCCCCTCCCATCTCCCCTCCTCCACTCTAGTCTCCTCTGCCACTCCAACTTCACATTACTGCTGAAGTCCCGCAGGAGGGCGTGCCCTCTCCTCACAGCGCAGGCCTGCACACGCCCTCCCGCTGCTCTGCTATCACGCATGCTCATCCACCCACCACATGGGCAGCTGCAGGCAGCCCCTTAAGGCAGCTGTGGGGAACCTCACAGTCTGCACTGTCTGAGGGGTTTGGGGAAGGGGTGCGAGGACAGAGATGAAGCAGGGAGAAGGCTAAGCCCAGTGGTCTGGGATCACAGCTTCGCTTTAGCCAGTGTTAGAAGGTACCTGGACATACTCAGGCAGGCAGTTCTTAAGCAATTTAGAGATGGAAAAACACCTAGTCAGAATAATCTGGGGATATGAACAGGACCCACAGATAGGTTCTAAGGATGCCTCTGTCACCTGCTCTTGCTTGTGGAGAGGATACTTGCCCTGCAAGCTCTGAGGAGGGGCTGAGGATTCAGCAGGGCTTTGACAGCCCACAACTGTACCCAGAAAATAAAAGGGTCATCATTCATGCAGAACAAGCTGCCCTCTCACTGTGACATTTGGTCAAGTGTCACGTTTCAGTGATGTTTCTGTGTTTCTGAAGATGAATACAGTGTCCAGCTGCAGGGGGCAGGGGCCCAGGAAGACCCCTCCGTCCCCACACACTGTCGGGCTGGGTTCCTCACAACGCCCACCCTGCCCTCCTCAGGAACACCAGAGTGGCCCAGATCCGGGAGTGGTGAGGAGGGAGTCCCAACAGGCAAGGAGATCCCTGCCTCCTGTCACCAGTGCAGGGAGTGGGGAAGCTGAAAGACTGAAATCTCAACTCATTACTTCATATCTTTCTTGAGCAAATTGCTGATAAAATCTTTGGCATCATTGGAGATCTCATCGAATGCCTCATCGTCGAAGTCCCAGGTAGCTGAGGTAACGTTGGCTAAGGTTTCATTATCGTTGTCACCCATGAAGGGCGAAAGTCCACTGACCCTGAGGAGATAAGAACAGGAGAGCAGGGGTGAGTGGGGGAGGCTGGCAGGGAAGGAAGGTGGGATGTCACCCTTGGCAAGTGAGTGCTAACTGAGGTCAAAGGTGAGGGCCAGCAGAGGCCCCCGCACTTCCACAGGCAAACGTGCAGCCCTCACACCTGCCTTCCCTCCACTGGAAGGAAAGAGTCTGTGGCTCCTTAGGGGCTTCTGTGGGCCCCTCTCTTCTCAGTCACTCACTGTACTTTTGGGGTACCACCTGCCTCTTGACACCAGTTGCCTGTGAGGCTGAGGTGCAAGGAAACTGATCTAGTTTACGGCGTTCCACGTGGCACACAGCAGGGCTGAGAAGCCCCTCCATCCCTGTCTTCTGTTCTTCCCCAAAGCCTGGGCTAGCGCTCGCCCCTCACAGGACCTTCCCAAGTCCCTTCCTCCCGTGCTCCTGCCCCCTCCCTAGTCACTGTGCCCTCTGTACCTTCCCTTCAGTCTCTCTCTTTAGAGCCTTCAGTTCCCCAAAGAGGGCCCAGCACACAGCTGAGACTCAGCAAGTGTGTGCGAATGACGGGTGGCCTTTGAATCAGCAACGTGGGTTCAGGACAGCTGAGGAATTGACGCCAAACCAGAAAGCTTCCCCAAGAGGCGCCATGGAAGGGGAAAGAGCGCAGCGTCTTCACTTGTGGGGTCACCTTAGGCAATCACCCTAATCTCCACCACAGTGTCCTCCCCTAACTTGGAATCTAATAGATCTGCAACATAACCAGAGCCACTTTAGACAAGCCCAAGTACAAAGTGGTGCTGCCCACCTCCTCCCCTCCCCCTTCCCTTTACGAGAAGCCTCCTGACTTGGAAACAACTTTCTGGCTTCAGCATCGGTGCAGTTCTCCACCCAGTTACATCAACCTAATGGTCCCTTCCTCGTACCTTTCGCGCCCAAAAGCTAATACAAACTCTCACAAATCCATTGTTGGGGCTGTCCACCATTTTCAGGGCAGCCACGGGCCCTGTGCCACTCTGAGCACAGCCCAGCAGATTTAAGCTTGAACGGTACCCGGCATCTCGGCTCACTTTCTTTCAGAATCTACTGATTAACTATAGGGTGGTCACTTCCCCATCAGCAGCATCTTTGTGATGGTTGCAAATGTTAACTGTGCGCGCGGCCCAGGGTAAAGAACTCAATTCATCTCGCCACCACCCTATAATGCAGGTAACTCTTAGAACTTTGCTTTACAGATGAGGAGGCAGAGGCACAGAACAGGGTTAAGTGACCTGCCCGCGGATTCACAGCCCGTGAGGTTAGAACCCTAGATGTCTAGGCATCCCTCTAGAGCCTGTGAGCTGTAGTGTGCAGCACTGGTGCAGCCTGGCCCACAGTGAGGAGCTCCGTCCATGACCACAGACACGCTACAGCTGTTCTGGGTCACCTCACTGCCTCACCCAGCTGTGGTCACAGGAGTGACTCACTTACCAGTAGCTTAAGCCAAATGAACTTTGGAAGGTAAAGAATCTCAAAGCCGAAATAGAACAGATTTATGGCTTACCGGCCTTACTTCTCACCTCTGTGCACCTCATCTTCACCCTCCCATTCACACTGACCTAGGGCTGGCCTCCTGGGCGTGCGACCTGCACAGCTGCCCAGAGGCCACCCTCAAACGGGACCCAGGTGGTTTAACACTCTTCTGTCATCAACTTGCAATTCTTAATAGTGTTGTACACGTGGGCTCTCCTTTTCATTTTTCAAATTATGCAGCTGGGCCTACCCTGATCCCACCTGAGCCCCCCTGAGATGGATCTGGCGCCTCATGCCATCAGCCTCTCAAGTTAGGGCTTTACTAATGTCCCTTCTCCCAAACCCTTATGAATCCATCATCAGAAACAACAATGCACTAACACCTCCTGGAGCTGTTTCGGTGTTCGGGGGCCTCAGCTTATGAAATCCACCCACACCCTAACACAGTATGGTAGAACAAACCCACTTGAAATACTGGAAGGAAGCTTGCCATGGGAAGAACCTTCTGGTGAAATCTTTTATATAGAGAAGAAAGCTTTTGCAATGTGAATTATCTCACCTTTATCAACATATCTGTGTTTTTAAGTAATGGATTTTTGTATATGGCATTTTCTTAAAGCAAGACACTGATTTATGTTCTAAAAAGGCAAAGAGATAATCATTCTCGGTTATGTCCCCATGAGGGAAAGGGAAGTTTACCAGTCCCCAAGTCTGCACTATTATATGCTACTCCTTTCCCCTCTGGGCCTCAGTTTCCTCTTTTATACACCAAGAGGACTAGGCTAGACTTCCCTGGGGCCTCCCATCTCTCCCATCTCTGTTATCTTCGTTGCTTACACAAGCCCCATCAGGAAGCTGCCAGTCTCTAGCTTGTCAGCTATCTGCTGCTTATCTTTACATTTTCCATTTGAAATGAAGAGGGGACAGTCCTGCAGCACTCCAAAAGATAGCAGGAAAAGCCAACAACCCTGCTGTGGAATGCTGAAAGGCCCCCTTATGCAAACTTCCTTTCCTAATTAGGAACTGTAATCCTGCAAAGATAAGACTTAATCTCTGTAAAGCTATGGTCAGGGCGAGCCTCCTCGCCTCTGGCCCCTGGCGTTCCTCCTTCCTGGCAGCCTGTCCATCTGAGGGAGCTCCTCCGCCTTCTCCCTGTTAAAGAGCACACTGGAATAAAGCACGGAATATATGCACATCATGGGGACGAAGAGAGTGCTCGAATTTTCAACAATGCTGTTTCTGGGTGGTGGGATTTTGCAGGATATTTTAAAACTTTCATTTTGGGATTTTTTTTTTTCTTTTTTGGCAGCTGGCTGGTACAGGGATTGAATCCTAGACCTTGGTGCTATCAGCGCCACACTGGTTACTTAGTAACCAACTAAGTAACCGGCAGGCCTCTGGACTTTCCTTTTTCCTTTATTGCTAGAATTTGCATAACGGACCATTTATCTTTTTATTTTAAAAAGTCATTATTTGTTAAAAATCAACCAATACAATCAACAAATACAATAATGTTAGCATTAAAAATTCAACTCTTCCCTTCCTAGTGCTAATTTCTAACCAACAGATTTATCTGGTTTTCACAAAATTGTCATCAGTATGGGCAAGCTCTTGAATGCTCTACTTTTTCTTCACTTGACATCCCAAGTATATACAGAATTTTCACATCCATTTTTAATGGTCAAATAGCCTTTGTGCTGATGGATCACAAACGTCACAACTGTAGGGCGTTCTCACGTCCTGGTTCTTCATCTCCCTGCAGAACTTCCCCCGGGGAATCTGATGTGGAGGCCCGTTCTGCCCTCAGATCAGAAGGGCAGGAGAGAGGAGGTTGAGAAACGCCTCTTGGACTGTGCATCCTCCACACGGTTATTCAAGCAGCAGACAGACAACCCTGCTGCATGAGGGGCCAGCTACAGGGACCAACACCTGCCAGCACAACTACTGAGTGCTGAGGAAGGGATTGCTCTGTTATCCTATTTTAGCTTTCAGGTACTCTGGTGGGAGACGTGAGAGGGCTGCACAGGTCCACAGGAAGAGGTGAGTATCGTTTGTACTGTGGCCGAGGGAGTAGCAACCTTCAGTTCACTCGTATTAACCACAGCCCGAGGCCCTGAACAGCAAAACCTGAAGGTGGTGGCAGGGCTTGGCCAGGAAGTGGGGAGCCTGGAGGTTACAGGGCTGGGATCTGAGAGCATATCTGGACTCAGCAGCAGACAGGACAGGGGAAGCCTGGGTGGGGAAGACAGAGGCTAGCGGACCCCTCTGAAGAGACCTGTATCCAGACCCCACTGTGGGGAGGTGCTCCAATGCATTGCGACCCCTTCTAGCTAGCTGGGCTGCTGTCCCAGAAGAGCTCACTTGCCTCCCGACCACACAAACTCTCCTCCCTCCTGGCACCCCCTGACCACACACAGGATGGGGATGGCCCCTGGCTCTCTGGACCACGCAGGTGCTCAACAAATGAGCTGAAATGGGAGGTCTGCGTTGCTGAGCCCAGTCAGGAAGATGGTGGGGAGGAGAAAGCAGAGCAGTAATTGTTTCTTCCTTTTGGTTTGGGGGAGGGCAGGGAGAGAAGGAATTCTGGAGTAGGGAGGAGGGCAGGGCACAGGGAAATAGGGAGAAGGAGATAGCAGAGGGAGGGAGGTCTTGGAAAATGAGGCGGGTTTAGAATTTCTTCCACCTGCAAGTGTGGCCTCCAGCTCCCCTGTACTCTCTCCTCCTGACAGAAACCAAATGGGCGCTGCTAGCTTCAGAAGGAAGGTATCCAGGAGGTTCATGGAATCTAATCTCTCCCTTCCGTCAAGGGTGAGAAGGCAGGGGCTTCACAGCCCCCTCTGCTCCTTCTCCACCCTGCCTGGAAAACCCAGCTGGCAGCAGGCTGGTGTCTCTAGTGCCGGGGCAGGTATTCCTCTGGACCTCTCTGCAAAGGAGTTCCTCCAGTGAAGTCAGATCACCCTTCAGGGACAGGGCTCTTGGCTTAGGGAGTGCTCGCCAGCTACGTATTGAATAACAAATGCCATATCACCCGTCCCCTCCAACTCCCTGGCCTCTCCATCTCTCACTGGCCCCAGCAAGGAGATCAGGAGGGGTTCTCTGGTATACAGGTGTAAGTGGCCCTGACAGAGACTGCCAGACAGACAACCAGGCTCCAAAGAGAGGGACAGAGTGGGGCAGAGGATGCCACGAGGGCCACTCCAAAACCTCTTCTGGGTGCTTCCAGCAGCAGCTCCACAGTTCTGCATAGCAGAGGCTTAAAGGGAACCATCTAGTTGGTTCCAACTTTCATTTTTGGCACCACATGCTCTGCTGAGAGCACTAGCTTAGGAGAGGCGCTTCTAGACCTCTATCAATACTCTGAGAGCCAGCCCAGAAAAGTCCTGGAGGGCAGCAGCCCACAGTGGTGGGTCCAGTAACCAGGCCACTGCGCAGGGTTGAGTCAGTGCCTGTCCTGCTCCTCACCTGCCTCCCTGCCACCAACCCTCCCGCCCGCATACCTTCAGATAGGAGACTGTGCATCAAAATTATCTCTCCCTATTTCAAAAACTTCCCTATTTCTTGGTCTTAGCTCTAAAAGTAATCTAGTACAACATAAGATAGTACCCAAATTACAATGTTTTTCCACCTAAAATAATTTTCATTTTAAAATAAAGCACCCTTATGTCTCAGTAATTATAGTTCTAGATCACACATACATCCAACAGAAATGCATAAATAAATAAATATGCCCACTAAAACACATGTACCAGAATGTTTGTAATACCCCAAACTACAAATACTCAAAAGCCCATCAATGTAGAATGGACAAATTAATTGGGTTATATTCACAGTGGACTATTACATAGCACTGAGAATGAGCAATCTACAACTACACATAATACCATGAATAAACCTCACAAACAATGTTGAGCGAAAGAAGCCAGACACTTCTTTATGGTTTCTTTTAAAGAAAGTTCAAGAACAGGCAAAACTAATTCATGACATTATACATGAGGATAATCGTTACCTCTGGGGGGACAGTAACCAGGAGTGGACACCAGAGGCAGTGGGGCCCTGGTGGTGTTTGGTTTCTTGATCTGGGTACAGGTTAAATGGGTGTGTTCACTGTGAAAACTTATTGAGCAGTCTAGTCACTGCTCTGTCACTGACTAGTAGAGAGACCAGTCATCCTGGTTTGCCCAGCACTGTCCCCATTTTAGATCAAACAAGATCCCACGTGAAAATCAGTGAGGACAATAAAATCAACTGAGGAGCAAATAGTAAGGCAAGTTTCCTTTTTTTTTTTTTTTGCTGTTGGCCAGTATGGGGATCCAAACCTTTGACCTTGGTATTATCAACACTTCACTCTAACCAACTGAGCTAACTGGCCAGCCCCAAGTCCTCTTGATGGTTGGAGAGGGACCTAGGGACCAAGCCAGGCTATAGGACAGCTGGATCTGAACAGAGGGAGCTGACCAAGGACAGCTCTCAAGGGTCAGGTGTTTGCGCTGGGGCCAGAGATCAGTATGAGCTCTGTCCTGGGCCCCTGCCCTGCTGTTCCTTATTTACCATGGGAGCTGGGAGTAAGACATCTTTACTTAATCTGCTCTCCTCTCCCAGAGAGGTCTGGGGTGGGAGAGGAAGGGAGATACACATCTGGCCAGGGGATTCTTCTCTGCAGATCTAGGGGAGACTGTGGAGGTGACCGTGGGTAGGGAAGAAGGTGACTGTTTAGGGTACAGAGCCGGTGGCAAAAGTTCAACTGAGGGAGGCTGTTCTAACAGGGCACAGTGAGTGTAACTCCTGAGCACGTGAAAAAGGCATATTGTACAAAAATTGCCCACTTGTGCTAAAGCTAAGGTGGTTCCTAAGCCTGGCTGTGCATCAGAATCACCTAGAGCCTTTTCTCACACTGAGATCTGAAAACCTCAGGGATCTAAGAAAGTATTCTTAGAGGTCCTCTTCAAGTTTTCTATGAAAATGTTTAACTTTCCTTTGGTTTTGACAACAAACTTTTTTTTTTTTCCTTTTTGTCTTTTTTCATGACCAGTAACGGGATTGCAACCCTCGGTGTCACGCCCGCACCGCGCTCAACCAGTGAGCGGACCGGTCTCTATATGGGATCCGAACCCTCGGCGGGAGCGCCGCTGCACTCCCAAGCGCCACACTCTACCGAGTGTGCCACCGGGCCGGCCCAACAAACTTTTTTTTTTTAATGAATGCAGGCAGGTCTGCATCTTTGGGGAGACCATCACATAACTGCACATTGCCACACAAGTTCAAGGGCTACTTCAGAGGCTGATGACTGTTTGTAGCCTGGGGCTTCAGGGACTAAATCAGAGAGACCCCACCAAGAGGATGTGTTCTAGAGCTTCATTACTCAAAGTGCTGTCCTTGGACCAGCACCACCGGCAACCTGAAGCTTGCTAGAAATGTGGAATCTCAAATCCCCCAGGCCTTCTGAATCAAATCCTGCAATTTAAGGAGATACTTAGTGACTTGAGCATGTTAATGTTTGTGAAGCACTGGTCTAGGCTGCTGGCCTCCCCTCTTTTTTGTAGCATTAATTTAAATGGCTTCATATTTCCCATCCAATTTCCCAATTCTAATTACTGTCCTACTTTCTTTTGTCTGTTGGTCCCAAAGTGCTTATTAATCAGCCCATATACTGGATTCAAGAGATGAGGCTGGCAGTTGGGGTCCCCATTCCATGAGGGTGGGGTGCTGTCCTCAGAAGGCAATGGCAATATCCCTCCTCCATTAACTCACCTACGCAAGTAAGTGGGTGTAGTGGGTTGAATTGTGTCTCCCCAAAACTCCCTGAAACTTGAATTGTGACCCCCAAGTTTTATGTATTAGAATCTTAGTCCCCACTGTGACTGTTAACCGAGTGGGAAATCCTATTATGGGAATTGAAAGGCGGAGCCTTGAAGAGGTGATTGGATTGTAGGACCATGCAGTAGAGAATGGATTAAAAATGGTGGCCAGGGGAGTGGTTCTGAGGACTGTAAAAGAAAAGGAGACTCTGTCTTTCTCTCTCTCTGCTTCCACCCTGTCTTTCTCTCTCTCTGCTTCCACCATCTTGCAATGTGAGACTGTCACCACCACCAGATGGAACTTTGGACTTCCCAGCCTCAGAAACTGTAAGCAATAAATTTCATTTTTCTTTATAAATTACCCAGTTCCAAGTATTCTGTTATAGCAACATAAAACAGACTGATACAGGGGGTGTTACGTGGTGCCAGCCACATTGACCACAGGCCCTGGGCTGCCAGCCTTGGGGACAGTGAGGGGTGCAGAATGGGGATTTCGGTGTGCAGAGCTACACGTTGCTACAGAAGTGTGATGCAGGCCACTGACTTGTCAGAAGCCCAGGAGCAGGGTGGGCTGGCAGGGATGGGTTGGGAGCCTAACACTCTCCTGACACCGGGGCAGGCCTCCCCATTATGGCCCAGCCTAGCCCAGCCCCTCCCTCACAACGCCAGGGCAGCCTGGGGACCCTGCAGGACTCTCTGCCCCCTCCCTGCGTGCCTGGGACTCACAGGATATAGCAGATGACCCCGATGCTCCACATGTCCGTGGCATAGCCAATGGGCTCGTAGTTGATCACTTCAGGGGCCACAAACTCTGGGGTGCCAAAGAGGACCTTCAGAGACCCCGCATTCTCTGAAACCAGAATGGAGAGAGATCAATTTCCAGCACATCAGGGAGCCTCCCTAACCCGGGAGGGACACTGTCAAGGGCTCAGCCCTTGGGTGTTGTCTCCTTGGACAATGGCACAGACATTTGGCCTCCTTGTTAAACAAGTGAAACCAACAAACTGCACTAACCTCAAATGTCCTGAGCTGGGCTGTTAAAGCACCAGCCCCATTAGTCTTTTAGTGTCTGGCTCTCCCATGAGTTCCCCAAGGCAGGGATTGTGACTCATGCTTAATAATAATCTCTACCATTCACTGACTCTAACATTCACTATGTCTTACGTACCCTGCTACCATCTGTACAAGGATTTCCCTAATTAATAGTCTCAACAATCCTAACAAGTAGGTGTGACACCCATGCTTCCGAGGATGAAAATGAGGCCCGGGGAGGTGAAGTGATTCCCCAGCACTTAATAAGTGGTGGTCAGGACTTACACCCAGGAGGTCTGACTCCTGGCCATGTTCTCCACTACTACACCCCTCGCCTCGCCTACTTATCCTATAGCTTCTTGTCTCTCCTCCCAGGAGCTGCAGGAGGCTAGTTGGTAGAGGCCTTAACCCTGAGGTGGTGCCTCTTAGCCATAGAGGACCAAAGATGCCCGCTAGCATGCACTGAAGGCAAGCACTATGCATAGGTACTAGCTCCTGGGGGATACTGTTAGCAGTAGGGGGTGGGGTGGGGTAGTGGGCCATATCTGGTCTAGTTTAACTTTACAGAGCCCTGCAAATGTTCTAAACCAAAGCATTTCTCAGCCACATGATGTGGAAGCTCTGCTCTCTGCTCCAACTCTAACCTGAGCCCTTCCTGCTGCATTGTTAACCAACTCCCAGTTCTCTGGTCCTTGGTGGGCACTGTGGTTCCTGAGGCCAGTGGCCTGCCTATTTGTTTAATTTATTAGTGGCTACTGTCCACAGGCAGGCCCTGTATTGGGCTTAAATCAATGACCATGGAAACTGTTCAGGCTCAAGTCCTGAACAAGCAGATGGTCCCACACTGTCCCGTTAGCACAAAAGAGCAGGGTGGGTGCATCTGCTCAGCATGATAGAAGGTTCTTGCCCACCTGCACTGACCAGCAGGCAAGTCCTGGTCCATCGGGACCTCACCCTTTCCTCTGGAGCACCAACTGGCCTCAACCAGGACTGGCCCTCCTAGGAGGAGGTTTACTGGGTGATTTTAGGTTGGCCAGCACGTTCCTGCTCCCCACAGGCTACTAAAATAAAAGCCAGCTCCCTTCAACCCTGGGGCTCCCTGAAGAGCACAATGGCTGACGGGGGCATGTGTGGAGCTGTTTCCTTGATTATTAAGACATCAAAGTGCTACAGGGTAGATGTAGGCAGTATGTGAGGCAGACAGTCACTGACCCAAATGATTTCAGGGCTGGATCTGAAGGCCCTGACCACCTGCCCCCACTGTCTCCCTCCTGCCTAGCACAGGAATAGAAGAGGCACCAGAGACTCTGAGCTGGACCCATGGTGGAACCTGCTGGGCAAAGCTATAGTGAACCTTGTTTTCCTGGTCTACAAACTGAGGCTCATGAGATAAAATGTAAAAGTGCTGTGGAAACTACAGTATGATATAGACATGAGGAGCCACCATCATCAAAATGAGTTTTGCCACTAATGGCACCATAGCAAAAAAACAAAAGAGGGGGTTCCCCCCCCGCAATGAACTAAACAGCTAACCCCCACATAGTGCTTACTACGTGCAAGGCACTGCCCCTCCCGCTTTACCTTTATTAACTCATTTGATCTTCCTAATGACTCTATGAGTGGGGACTACTATCATCCCACTTTACAGATGAGGACTTTGAGGCTCACAGTCGCACAGCTAGAAGTAGCAGGGGCAGGACTTGAGCCTCAAGAGTCTCCATGGTCATTGATTCGATCCCAATACTGTTCGTTCCTGCTAATACTCAGTGTGGGGAACACAAACAGTCAGTGCCAACACACAGCAGTGACAACAGGGGCCTTACCCAGTCTTCTGGCCAGACCAAAGTCGATGAGCTTGATCCTGGTGCCTGTCTTGTTGACACACATGATGTTCTCAGGCTTGAGGTCCAGGTGCACGATGCCCTGCTTGTGGATGTACTCCACCCCCTCCGAGATCTGCCTCATGTACTTGATGCACTCGCGCTCCGTCAGCTCGAAGTCCTCATCGATGATGCGCTCAAACAGCTCACCCCCCGACACACTGCGCAACAGAGGAAGGCGGGACGAACACAGGGACAGTCAGATCACAGGATCATGGAGGCTGAGCTGGCAGAGAATCTGGCCAAGGGTAAGCTGGGGGTAGGGGGCACAGGGGTGATGGGCACCATCTACAGCTTCCTGAGTCCCAGTTTTCCGTCACACAAGGAGGGTCAGGGCCTTCCTGCTTGGGGGACCCTGCCCTGCACCTGCTAAGCTGCCGGGCAATTCAGGGAAGCATCAAGGCCAAGCAGTTTCAGAGGTGTGCATAAACAGAGAGATCCAGACACAAGATCCTTAGCAAAAGGGTGAACGCTGGGAAGTCTCTTTCCCTCAAATGACCACAGATGCATAGGGAACATTCTTGCACCCTAGCTGTGTATTTTAGTCACAGGGAAATGAAATTTAAAATACTCGTAGTTCCCATAAACATTTACTTTGCAAAGCCAGGAACAGAAATAATAAGAGCCTCAGCAAATATTCTAAAATTAGTTGGCTGTAACCCATTATACCCACAGTTGTGTTAGATTTGCTTACTCTGACTAGGCCTGTAGTATCAGTTTGCTGCTTCTGGCCATAATTCACTTGTCTTACCTGGACCCCTTGCCCAGGCTGGAAGTGTAATCCTTTCTACCTGGATAGACTTTGGATCCTAGCCATGTTCATTCAATTCTGTGCTTCTGGAGCCCACAGCCAGGCATCCTCTGCTAAGGACTGCCTCAGATATCAGCCAGCCAGCATACTGCCCTTCGGTGCAAATGCACAGCCCCGCTGCCTGAGTTACACGGGTCCTCTCTGTTCCCCTGTCCCAGCCCTCCAACCTACCTTCCTTGCTCACTGCTCAGCAAGTTGAAGGCATCTCCTTAATAACTTATGCAGCATCTAGACATGACTGAGCTCACTTTTCTGCAACAGCCTATGGGTCCACCAGCTGAACAAGGCTGTATATGCTTCATTCTGGGCCTGCTCTCTTCAAGGGCATTCCCTCCCCTGAGGGGAATCATCATGAAGGGAAGGAGCTGAGTTTGAATCCTGTCTCTGACTTTCATGAGCTGTGTGACCTCAGGCAAGCTAATTAACCTTTCTGGGCCCCAGTTTCCTTATCTGTCCCTACCTTATAGAGTTGTTAGGAATGTAGGAGCCTTTGTAAAATATATCTGACACATAGTAGGTGCTCAGCACATATTAGTTATCGTTTGACAAACTGGTGGGCCAGGTGGGTCTTGTTACTGACCCCTGCAGTAGAGACAGACAGGGATGCACTATGGGGCTCAGCACACCACAGCCTGTCTGCCTCTCTCACCATATGACACACCCTTCTGGAAGGGCTGATCTGGGAAAGGTCAGTTTGTGCCAATGGCCACTCGGGGGAGCTAGAATTGACGCATTAGAACCAACCCCTTTGGAAGGTCCCTGCAAGGCCAGCAGGTGGCACCTCTTGTTCTTAAGGCCTCCATTTCTATTGCTCTCCACCAGGGCTCCACGTCAAACTAATCGGGCCGGCCCGGTGGCGCACTGGATAGTGCGCCGCTTGGGAAGCGCGGCAGCACTCCCGCCCGAGGGTTCGGATCCCACATACAGACCGGTTCCCGCTCACTGGCTGAGCGAGGCATGGGGGCGACGCTGAGGGTTGCAATCCCGTTGCCGGTCCCCGGCCCGGTGCGGGGGCAAGGTCCGGTACGGGGGCAACACCTTTGGAAGGTCCCTGCAAGGCCAGCAGGTGGCACCTCTTGTTCTTAAGGCCTCCATTTCTATTGCTCTCCACCAGGGCTCCACGTCAAACTAATCGGGCCGGCCCGGTGGCGCACTGGATAGTGCGCCGCTTGGGAAGCGCGGCAGCACTCCCGCCCGAGGGTTCGGATCCCACATACAGACCGGTTCCCGCTCACTGGCTGAGCGAGGCGTGGGAGCAACGCTGAGGTTTGCAATCCCGTTGCCGGTCCCCGGTCCGGTACGGGGGCAACACTGAGGGTTGCGATCCGTTGCCGGACACGGAAAAAGACAAAAGACAAAAAAAAAAAAAAAAACTAATCAACAGTCTTAGGTCTCGGCCAATTCTTAACATCTCTGTGCCTCAGTTTCCTTATCTGTACGATGCAGATAAAAACAGCACCACTTCACAGGGTTTCTGCAAAGACTGAATGAGTTAATACAGGCAAAATGCTTAGACGAGTGCTTGGCACATAGTAAGTGCTCAATGTCAATTATAAATTTTCTATTTTAAAGAATCGCTTGGGGCTCTTGTTGAAAATACAGATTCCCAAGCTCATTTTTTGAGGTTCTGATTTAGAAAATCTTGGGAGGGATCTATGGATTCATATTTTTAATAAGTACCTCAGGTCATTCTCATGATCAGATGTGTTTGGGAAGTACTGGCTTATTCAAGTGCCACTCCTGCAAAGCCTGAGGAAATTCACACCCACTGAGAACTCTCTCCCCATTCCCCACATGAAACGACCTTTCCCTCTGGGGGCGTCCACAGCCTTGTGTCTGCACTTTGTGTATTAAGTCTCCCTTATCTTAAAGTTATTTGTGGACATGTCTGCAAAAGCTCTGGCTCATCTCTGTACTCTTATTTGCATCTGGCAATATCTGACACAAACAAGGTGTCCCCAAATATTTGCTTTTAAGTTTAAAAGATTCTGAAAAAGCAAGCAACCATTATTTTTAGTGCCCTTGGGAAGTCTGAGGTAAAGAGTGGTAAAAATCTGAGCCATGGAGAGAATTACTACTGCATTTCTAGAGGTAACCCATTCGATATCGGTTCCAGTGTGTTCAATCCTATTCAAACATACTTAATATCTTATTAAAACTGTTCCTATGATCCACTCTGTAGCTGGAAGAGGTTAAACAAGCAGGATTACTGCTTCTGTAGGCTTCTCTTCAAAATGCTCAAGACTATGGGTGAAAAGTATTGGTTTGAAAGAAAGAAGCTGCCACCCACAGAGATGGGATAATGCCAAGGGCCAAGACTGGTCCAGAGGTAATGTGTGCTTAGTAATTAATAGTGAGTGAGTGAATAAATGAGTGAATACTTACTATCACCAAGGCTACCTAATCACAAGGGATCAAATTTGTCCCCTAAACTCTAGACTTTGGCCCTGGTGGGCACAGAAGGAATGGTGCTATCAGGGGAGTTGATACCCAGGCCCTCTGCTCCTTGTCTCACAGCAGCCAGCTGGATGTTCTTTCTAAATTTCACTAACAGTAGCACAAAGATGAGATCAGCCATGGGTGACTGAGTCCAAGCTTCACATCCTCTTCAGGGCTCAGGTTCCTACCACCACCTGAAATGTCCGAAGCACTTCCAAAAGGAAAAGCCCAGGCTCCAGGCCAGGGGCCTGAAGGGACTGCTGTCTCGGAGCAATGATGGGGACTTGCCCAGTAATCAGAAGTCAGAAAGGCTGAAGACACACATTCATTCTTATTTCTCACTATGTTTATTGCAGCTGAATTGAAGGATGGGAGCCTGGAATACATTTTCGCTTTTCTATATAAACCAGACATCATCCTTCTCTTAATCTTGAACAAGGAGAAGAGCAAATTGCACTGCTGAAAAAATCAACCTTTCCCCTCTCACTGGCCAAGCCTCAAAATGTTTAAGCTGGAAGGGATAGACAGATGGAGTATGAACCTGCTCCCTTCTTCTTTGATTGAGCAAGCTCCTTGCCCCAAGTGCAGGGGACTCTTCTGGCATCTGTGCATGTAAAACTTGCTCCTGTCCACGGGGGAGGTGTGGTAGAGGGATGAAAGCCAGACCCACTAAAGCCTTCTTACATTTTCTTCCTACTTTTTCCATCCAGCTTGCCAACTCCCAATTCCAAGCTAAGTATGGTATTCTGCCCACTAGTGCTGCCTGCCCTTACCCAGGCCCAGCTGCCTCCTGCCCCCCTCCCTGTCGCCTCTCACAAACTTGCTCAAAGCTTAACTTCTAAAGACAAGACATTTTTCCACATGTCCTCACATGCCCTTGCTGCCTGGACTAAGCAACCTGTTGTAGAATAAATGTGAGGGTATGATGAAGGAAGCCACAGGCATCGGCTAAATATTTCCCAAAAGTGGGGAGGAAAGTTTGAATTGGGGGCTGCAAAAAGATTGTAAGATAAAAATGAAGATTTTCTCTGAGTCTTTTATGGCTCCACAAAATTGTAGAATTTTCTAGCCAAAAGGGGAGTCATGAGACTGATTATCCTAATCCAAATGCATCTTCTTGCTGGTAGGATTTAACAGTCACAAAATCACGACTCAATAGAAGCAGAACCTGAAGACAGGCTTCCTGAATACTAGGGAGGATTTGTTCTACAACACCTAGGTAGATGTTAAAATGCTCACAGAGTGCTTGTAAGTGGAAGAGATCATGATACAGAAAAAGTCAGCATGTCACACCACTAATATCAGCATTATCCACTTAATCCCACAGCCTCCATGAGCTGGCTTCAATGTCCTCTTTTGTGGATAGTAAAACTAAGCATTGGACAGCTGAGTAACTTATTCAACGACAAATAACGAGTAAAAGGCAGAGCTGGGATTTGAAGGAAGGTTTATCTGACTCAAGTCTGTGCTCTTAACCAACACTGCCTTTCCTGAGGAACACATACTGAATGGAAATATACCAAAATGTTAGTGGAATGAGGGGAGAGAAAAGGCTAACATTCCATTCACAACTAAAGCTTGGGGATGTGTTACTGGCTTCACCTTTCTTGGGAAAGAATGCCAAGATGCTGATAGAGTTCTTTCTATAGGACTGAGATCCCCAAAGTTCAGGGCGAGCAATTCAAGGATGCTGAGCAATTTTACAGTATCTTTAAACATTTCAAACGTTCATACCCTTTAATCCAGCACTCCTTCACTTCTGAGAATTTATCTTACAGATATACATGGGCATGAGTAGAAAGATGTACGTACAAGGGTACAAACAATGTTTGCTTGTAAAAGCAAAAGACTGGAAACCACCCAACCTCTTACCAAAAGACTAAATAAATTGTGATATACGGATACAACGAAATCCCATGGAGCTGTGAGAATGAGGATGCTCACTAGGTATTGATATGGGACTATCTCCCACAGCAATTTGCTGAAAAAGCAAAGTATAGAACAGTGAATGTAATAAGTCACCTTTTCTGTTAAAAGGCAGGAAAATAAGAATATACGAGCATACTTCAAAAAGTTTGTGGGAAAACAGAATTAAAAGATAATATGAATCATTACATGAACTTTTTGAAGTACCCTAGTATGTATCATATATGTTTGTACTTTCATAAAAATACTTTGTAAGGATACAGACAAAACCATTATAATTGTTTACCTGTAGTGGTGGGGGTGGGGTTTGGAACAGGGCTGAGAATGAGACTTCTTTTTTTTTTTTTTTTTTTTTGTCTTTTGTCTTTTTCCGTGTCCGGCAACGGATCGCAACCCTCAGTGTTGCCCCCGTACCCGGCCGGGGACCGGCAACGGGATTGCAACCCTCGGTGTTGCTCCCGCGCCTCGCTCAGCCAGTGAGCGGGAACCGGTCTGTATGTGGGATCCGAACCCCCGGGCGGGAGCGCCGCCGCGCTTCCCAAGCGGCGCACTTATCCAGTGCGCCACCGGGCCGGCCCCCAGAGAATGAGACTTCTCACTGTGTATTCTCTTATGTATTTTTTTATGTGATTGTACCAAATATTAAAAAAAGAAAGCTCTGAAAAAATATAGGTGACATGGAGATATGTGGGTTACTGCTGCTAGTGCGTGTGTTTGTATGTGTGTTCATGTGCTTGTATCTGTATATGTGTGTAGGTGTTTGTGTTTACATATGTGTGTCCGTGTTTATGTGTGTGTGCGTGTGTATGTGTGTGTGCATGTGTGTGTGCGTGTGTATGTATGCGCATGTGTGTATGTGTATGTGTGTGCATGTGCTCCTGAGGGTGCATCAGCAGCTCAGAGGTGAGGGAGGTGGAGGACTATGATGTGGAGGAAACAACAGATTCCAGGAAAGCCATAGCTGGAGGCCATGCGATCCATCCCCTGCCTTTGTACAGCCCAGCAGAGAAAGTGCTCCTCTGGTGAGTGAGAAGTCAGGAGAACAAACAAGGGTGGAAAGGGGGAATGCAGAAGCACAGTGAGCGGGCTGGATCAAGGAGCTCTGAGCTCCCAGCCCTGGGCCCTGTTCTCTTTCACAGGGAAATCAGGAAGCTGCCCTGTCCCTCCCCTTTGACTGTAACCCAACTATAGGTAAGAATGCTCCTGAAAGGAACCAAGGAGCCTAGGGATAGCTTTGGTCCCGTCATGGGGAGATGCAGGTGAAAAGGGTGGAGGGGTCCTCCAAGATCTGCCAGTTTGGTCTGGAAATGAGCACAGGCTGCAGCCAGGCTGGTGCTCAGTGGGTCGGGGCAGTGCTGTGCACAGACCTTCTCATTCCGACTGGTCAGCCCCAGCCACACTGGTGAGTATCTTGCACATCACAGCCCTGTCTGCAGTGCTTTCCATCTTGGGGCAGAGGTGGCTGGGCTAGGACAGTGGGGAGCCACTCACATCTCCAGGACCATGACGACGTTGGCCTTCTCCTCAAATGCATCGACGCACTGCACCAGCTTGGGGTGGTGCAGGCAGTTCATGATGCCAATCTCCTGCCGGATATTCTCTTTCTCTTTCGCCGAATATGCCTTAAAGAATTTCCCTGCCCAGATTTTTCCAGTTTTCTTTTCTACAAGTCGGAAGACCTGTCCAAACTTCCCACTGCCAACAAAAGGGGGAGAAGAGAAAAGCCAAATTCAGCCAAGCTTTCCACTAAATAGGGGTTGGCAAATGATGGCCCACGGGACAAATCTGGCCTGCCTCTTTTTAATAAGTGAGGTTTTACTGGCATGTGGCCACATGCATTTGCCTTCATATTGTCTGCGGCTGCTTTTGTGCTGCAGTGTCAGAGCTGAGGAGCAGTAACACAGGAGTATGGCTCACAAAGCCTAAAATGGGACTATCTGGTCCTTTATGAAAAAAGTTTGCTGAATCCTGCTCTAGATCAGTGACGCACATTTCTAATGCTGACAAATCTACTCTCAATCGTGGTTGATGGACTTCCCCTCTCTTCCCTGCAGAGGGACTCGTGAGGTTGGGTTGAGGCAGTCCTTCCCAGACACATGGAGCTGCTGAGCAGCTGCCTGCCTTCCTCTCCACCCTCTGGCACTGATCCCAGCCACAGCCCAGGAAGGGTCTTGCTTCCCTCTGCCTGGAGAGGGGAGTGTGAGGTTTCTCTGATGCAACTCACTCCAACAGTTCAAACTCCCTTTACAGAGCTGTTCTAAGGTTCACATCACTCCTTTATTTTCCAGAAATCAATGGAAATACAAGCTGAGCCCCATTCCTTTTTCTTCCACCTCTTGTAGTCCCACAGGGAGAGGGAGTTAGGGGGAGATGGACAGCTTGGCTGTGACGAGGACTCCGAGTTGGAGTCGGAGCCCACAGGTGTCCTCCACAATCCAGGGAGAAGCCCGAGTAAACAGTGTGGCCCAAGTCCATAAAGGAACCATGGTGTCTGCATTGTAATGAAGCACTAAAGCTGGCATTGCTGAGCAGCAAGCACTGAGCACTGAGCAGACTCCATGACTTTTGTGGATTAAAAGTGATCCTAAAGATAATGTGATCCAGGTCCAGCCCTCTCCCTTCAGTCCTGTGCTGTGAACAGAGGCACAGAAAAGCAAGGACCTGCCTAAGGCTTTCGCAGAGTTGGGCCACTGCAGAACTGCAAGAGCAGCTCGGAGGAGAGCCCTAGGTGAGTGATGCTTTCGTGGGTCAATCCCTGCTGATTCTGCAGGAATCTCAGTCTGGGGAGGAGGCAGAGCCCAGGAAAAGACAGGAAGACAGGAATTTTACTGCAGACCTATGCCACCCTCACCCTGGGGCCTGAGGCAGCTTCCCACTCCACTTACGATCCTAGTCTCTCTTCAATGTCGTAGAAGTCAGATACTTTTTGCTCGGTATTGACTGTCACCGTCCGGTAATCCACCTCGGGCTCCTTCTCATCTGCAGGTCAGGGGTCAGGGTGTGAGCCATCAGATCCCCTTCTCAGTCCCTCCACCCACAAGCCTGACCAGAGGACAGTGGCCAGCACTCACCATCATCTGACACCTCCACTTCATCCTTCGTCTCTGGGGGGATACAAGGAGGAATGGAGAAGACATGGAGATTAGAACTGAAGGCCAATGGAGAGCAAGACATGCTGGGGGCCTTGCTGGGCACAGGACCACCAGCCCAGCACTCTGGGCATCCCCTGGCATTGGTTAGTCCTTACTGCCGAAAGGGCCATGTGCTGAGTGGCAGGTGCCAGCCTCCTCACCCCGCCCATCACCACTCCTCTACCAGAGCTTGCCTCCATCCCTTCCTCTCTAACCTTGCGGTCTCCAGACAGACCCTTTTCCACATCTCTTCCAGTCCCTCTTGACTTTCAGAACCTACACGCAGCTGCGACTGTCCCTTTCTGCCCCGGCTTGAAATTCAGCAACTTACAATTGCTCCTAGTGCCAAATCCATGCATCCATGTGCTGAACACTCTCTACGAAATTCCAGCAGTGTACCTAGTGTCTTGCCAGTTATTGTGGGCACACGCAAAACAAAGCACATGGAAGGCGTGATCTCTCCTACTTTCTTTTTTTTTTTTTTGGCTTTTTTTGTCTTTTTCCATGTCCGGCAATGGATCGCAACCCTCAGTGTTGCTCCCGTACCGGACCGGGGACCGGCAACGTAATGTATGCTATACGAAGTTATTACGGGTTTCTGCAAAGACTGAATGAGTTAATACAGGCAAAATGCTTAGACGAGTGCTTGGCACATAGTAAGTGCTCAATGTCAATTATAAATTTTCTATTTTAAAGAATCGCTTGGGGCTCTTGTTGAAAATACAGATTCCCAAGCTCATTTTTTGAGGTTCTGATTTAGAAAATCTTGGGAGGGATCTATGGATTCATATTTTTAATAAGTACCTCAGGTCATTCTCATGATCAGATGTGTTTGGGAAGTACTGGCTTATTCAAGTGCCACTCCTGCAAAGCCTGAGGAAATTCACACCCACTGAGAACTCTCTCCCCATTCCCCACATGAAACGACCTTTCCCTCTGGGGGCGTCCACAGCCTTGTGTCTGCACTTTGTGTATTAAGTCTCCCTTATCTTAAACTACTTTCTTGAAGCTTATAATTTAGTTGGAGAGGCAAACCCATATATACTTAAAATGTCAATTACCAGGCATTACAGTCAAGCACATATCATCATGGTACAAACCGAACGCACAGTGAAGGAAGGTGACATAAAATGAGTTAATGGCAAAATCAAAGCAATTATTCTTGGAAGAAGTAGCCCTTGCCATTGTATCTTAAATGAAACGATGGAATACAATGAGGGGGTGAGTGATGTCGCCACAAATGAAACCAACAGGGGTTCATGAGGTAGGCAAGGAGGGACATATGCAGCCCGCACTAGCTGCTCACATTGACACGTCAGGAGTGAATGGGGGACATGGGGACAGGGTGGGTGTCCAGAAGAACACATCCACTTCAGAGCTCCAGGCTTTCCTTTGCCTTGATTAATAGGCTTGTCCCTTGACAACAGGGCTGCTCTGGCTTTCTGACATTAGCTAAGTGCTTTCCCCTTTCTGGGCCTCAGTTTCCTCATCCGTAAGAGGAAGGAGTTGTACCAGAGGATTTCTAGGGTCCTGGCTAGCTACAGATGCAATGCTTTGTAATGTGCTCTGTGCTCCTCTGCCATGACCTGGGCTGTGTTCTGGCTGACAGATGGATGGAGGAAGGTTTCCTGAGGACAGAACAAAGATGTGAGAGAAATCATGGAGGGAGGGAAAGGATTTTAAAAATGTGTAAGTGTGTGTGCGTGCCAGACAGTGCGTGAAAGTGTGAGAATGTGTGTATGGGATAGTGAGAGTGGGATTGCATGTGTGTGTGAATATGTAAGTATGAGTTTGTAGGACAGTGTGTGTGTGTGTGGGTGTGCACACGAGTGTGTCAGATAGTGTGAGAACACGAGAGTGTGTGAGTGGGTTGCACATGAGCATATCAGTGTGAGAACATTAGTGTGTAAGTGGGTGTGCACACGATGTGAGGAACGTGAGAGTGTGAGTGGGCAGGATAGGGTGAGGATGTGGATGTGTGGGTGGGTGTGTATGTATGAGTGTGTGGAGTGTCGAGTGAGTGTGAGTGCGCGTGTTTGTGAGTGGGTGGGTGTGACAGTGTGTGGCATCGTGTGTGTGTGTAAGGGTGAATAAGACTTGTGGGAAAGGGTGTCACTTGCTGAAGTCGCCCGCAGGCAGAGCAAGGCTGAGGAGAGGAGGGACGCGGGTGGGGACGAATCTGCCGTGGTCTGGCCAGCCAGGGTGGATGGGTGGAGGGTGGGCAGGTGCTGGGGCAGGGAGGCAGAGCTGCGAGCGAGCTGAGCTCTGCACGGCTGTGCAGGTCCTGCTTGTGATGAGCACATGGGTGGACCGGGGAGAAGTGCACCTGCCGATGGAGCCCTGAGTGCTGTGCGAGGCTGAGGGCAGAACACATGCTGGAAACCTACGCCAACCACCTGGGAAGAGCAACACGGTTCCCAGACATGGCAAGTACCTCTTGCCAAAAAGTTTTGAGGGAGTGTATAAGCACAGCACCAGGAGCAAGAGAAGCTGGGATCAGTTTAGAGTTCTTAAAATGATGGTGACAAAGTTTAGTTTTAAAAAACTAAACATGAATGGGATTGGGCAGAATATTTTATTGCAGAAAGAAAACTGCTGTGGAAAAATAAAAACGGATGAGACAGACGAAGACCCTCAGATATTGCCTAGCTGGTAAGTGTTAGTAGTGGGGTTTCCCAATTCCCCTGCAGGGATGTGGCCTAACTGGTCAATTTTTCTAAACCCATGTATTTGAGAGTTCTATCCACTATTTGTTGAATTCACAGATGACAAGGATAACCTGAGAGCAGTGCATCTGGAAGCCAGCGATAGGGACAGTGTTCAGGGAGAGCTGAGCCACTCTACCCTGATGTGTCCAGTTAGCCCAGGGGAAGGGAGCACAGTCCCCACCCTACTGCTCTGGCCAACAGAATGCCGTCGAGGAAATGTGCACTAACGCAAACAGGTATCACTGCCCTGCAGCCAATGATGCAGCCCATGACACAATCTTGGGGCCTCTGCCTGGAACTCCAACTGTTGGCAGGGAGAAAGCCGCAATGGAGCCAGAAGAGGCAGCGAGGGCCACTGACAGGAATGGCCACCATCACACAAGGTTAGGCCTCTCCAGTTGGAAAAGAAGTATAAAGCAGACATAATTTGAAAGGAAACCACACAGCTGGCAAGGGTGAGATTAGGATTCGGACTTTTCATCAACTCATGAATACTCTAACTTCAGGGAACCATTTGGTACTCTGCCTCCCAGAGGAAGAAGGCTGGAGGCATATGGAACTCACATACCCAAAGGTACCACGAGAATAATAGGTCCAACAGGTGTTTAGGTAAGTTCAATGATATTTCCTACAGGGTTTTAAGGGACGCAGGAGATTCAAGTTCATCACTAGTTGAACACCTGGTGGATGCCAGTCACTGGAGTAGGTCTTAGGGACAAAATAATATTTACTGTCAGCAAGGCCCCCTTGTCTTGCACTGGGTGCCTCTGTCTGAGACAGTGGGTCTGTCCTGTTGAGGCATCCTTTATATTCTGGTTCTCATGGCACATTTCCCATGTGGCCTGGGGACCAGAGCGTTTTGGGCAGCGGGTGAGAGTGCAAAGAGCAGGCAGGCTTTCTTGGCCCAGTGTCTTCAGGAGGAACACCTTGTAGTCCGCACAGTGCTGGGAGCCTGGAGGCCCCTGACAATGACCTGGCACCAGCGGTCTTGAGGACTTCCCAGCAAGCCTTAAGGAAGCATCCAGTTCCAGAACTGGCTCCTCCCCATCAGTCTGACTCCAGCCAGACACCCGCAGAATGAGTCTTCTTGCCACCCTCACAAACACCACACCTACTTCTCCCCTCCTGGCTCTCTCAAGGTGCCCTGTGCCGCCCTTCCTCCTGATGCTTTGGCTGGCAGCACCGAGATCATGCTCAGGGATTCAGCACTCCTTCTAGCTCACTGCTGCACTGTGACCTTTCCTCTGTGGGAAACTCTCATCAAGGCTCCAGGCTGCTGCATCCCTTCTGCCTTTTCCTCCTCATCCTGCCTCCCTTCTATCTGAGGGGCAAAATGACCACGGCGGGGAGGGGTGAGAGAGAAGTGGAGGAAAGGCCACAGTTCAATGAGCTGAGCTCCTGAAGCATAAAGAGCTGCAGTGATGAGAAGGTGCCTTCTTGGTTTCCATCTTTCCAATAAGGAAGGAGTTAAAATTGCAGTGGGAGGGACTTCAACTAAACATTTAAAAAAAACCTATTCAGATGAGCTATGAGCTATGAGATCCAGGAGCTAAGTGGAAGACTGGAAGATGATTCTGAGATGTTTCTGCATACAAATGGGAGTCTCGTTATCCCGAACGGTTTGGGAGAGAACCGGTGGAGCACTTGGGACCCTCACACAGCACAGGTGCGCTCCCCTGGACAGAGAGCTGTCCCTCTCTACAGCCGAGGGCTGCTGCATGCCCAGTGAGCACTAGAGGGCTCCCCAGCCATGGAGACAGTGTCCAAGAGGTGGCATAGCTGTAGCCCTAGGACAGGGAGCAGCACAGGCTTCACATCTCTAACTGCCCTAGTTGCAAGGAGGCCCCTGCTCTGCAATAAGCCTCAATCCCAGCGGTTTTGCTAACAACTACATAGACTAGGACAAATAGGATTAGGAGCAAGGAGGAGTGGAGTTAAGAGTCACAGCAGGATTAGGGTGGGAGTGGAGTTCAAGACCTGGCTGGGATGCGAGAGAGTGAGTTGTGACAAGGTGGTGGCTCTGTTTACCTGGGTTTAGGGGACTGGGAGGGGAGCTGTCAGGTCAGGGACCCTAGTCTTAGGGCTGACTCTCACATAAGGAGGCCACTGGAACTGATGGGGAACCCAGGCTTTGTCCTCCACTATATCCCAGTGCTCATGGCAGTGCCTGAGACACAGGAGGAGGTGCAGGATGCATGGGGTGAATGATTGTGGGGGAGAGCTGGGGTGCACAAAATGAGACAGAGAGATCAGGATGAAGTAGAAATCTAAAGTTGCCAAGGTAAAGTTTAATCCCTGTTTTATACCTAATTTTTTTTTCCTTTTTGTCTTTTTTACTGACCGGTAATGGGATCGCAACCCTCGGTGTCGCGCCCGTACCCGGGGACCGGCAATGGAATCGCAACCCTCGGTGTTGCGTCCGCACCGCAGCCAGTGAGCGGGAACCGGTCTCCACATGGGATCTGAACCCTCGGCAGGAGAGCCGCCGCGCTCCCAAGTGGCGCACTCTCCAGTGCGCCACCGGGCCAGCCCTATACCTAATTTTTAGAACTAAAGAGGGTTATCAAATTATAAGGACAGTTTCCATACTCATGATGCCTCTGGTTACAAGGTGATTTCAGGACCGGCTCTCTATCTCCTTTGACACTTTGGTCTCCCACAATCTCTCTACCTCCCACCTTTTAAATTCTCCTCTCTCCAAGAGCTCTTTTCCTCCACGTCCTTCCACCTTCTTCTCTGCCCCCAATCTTGTCATTTCCCCTCTCTGTAAAATGGGGGTAATAACAATCTCTACTTCACTGGGTTATTAGCACTGAATGAAGTGACGCATGTAAAGTGATTAACATGTTGTTAGCATATAGCGAGTGCTCAATACACGATAGCCACGATGTATCATAATAAACCTCTAAATGGCTCTTGAATTTGTGTTCAGTTACCCAAGCCAGGAACTAGGAGTCATCTTAGACCCTTGCAATTTTTCCCTCAACTCTCTAACTAAAAAGTCATCAGTAATGGTCACTTCTACCCGGTGAGGCTTTAGTTCATGCCCTTCCCATCCTCTCCTGGACTGTCATCATAGAGGTCCATCTGGGATCTGGCTGATTCCAATCTCATCCCCTCTAACCATCCTCCACTCCAGTGCTGCTCAAACTTTCCTGTGTGCACGACTCCCCTAAGGAGCAGATGGTGTTAAAATGAAGGTTCAGCAGGGCCTGGGGGAGTCGGGGGCTGAGAGTCTGCAATTCTAACAAGCTCCCAGGGTGCCAAGGCTGCTGGTCCACAAACACACTTGGAGTAGCAAAGCTCTCCTCTTTCCCTAGTTCCCTTTCTAAGAAAACGGACCTAATCTTCTCAATCCCCTGCCTGAAAATCTTTGATGAATGTCACAATTTTACCTAAATTGTACTTTTAGTATTACTTCCTCCTGTCCTGTCTCACACAACATATGCCCTGGCTACACACAAGCTTCTCATGATGCCACGTATGCCCATCACTCTGTACCTTTGCTCATGCTGTTTCCTCCTGCCTCTTAGAATCCTATTCCTTTATCCAAGACTTGGCTTAAGTGTCACCTCCCCTAGGAAGCCTTCCTCAGTCTCCAGGGCAAAACTCTCCATGCTTTCTGCCATGTCCCTTGGCTCTTTCTTTATACATGATAATAGGATGCGTCCCATCTCATTATAGTTAGCTGTAAATACACCATCGCCTAGCTTTTTTTGTCTCCCCTAGATTTTAAGCTCCTTGTCTTATCTGTCTTTGTGTCCCAAGCATCTGACATGGAGAAGATACTTACAAGTATAAGAGAAGGAGGGAAGAGGTGGAGTGTGGATATGGGAACCTGAGGTTTACCTGAGCGCCTGACTTCCAGGTTTGTGCGCCCTGATTAACACACCATCACCCTCCGATGGCAGTGTACCAAAATGGCTAGTTTCATGTTTTTTGAAAGGTCTTGGATCAGCATCACAACCTTAGAAATTAAAACTCAAAGAGGCCCTGCTAATCATCATTGATGTTTCTCAGTCCCTCTGCACCCCTCTCGGTACAGTTTCTACATATATGAGGCCAATCATGCACATTTATTTCAAGCCAGTGATGAAGTGAAGGCAGCCTACCCTCAGGTTTCTCTCCGACTGCTGTGAGTTCAGACTCCTGGCTTGGCTCACTGGTTCCATACACATTGATTGCACGAACACGGAATTTATACTCGTGATCAGGTAGCAGGTCCTGGACGTTAAAAGAGGTGCTGCGGCATGTGGCTAGTTCCTTCCACGTCTTGTCCACCGAGTCCCAGATCTCAATGCTGTAGGACTGTACAGCGCTGCCCCCATCGTACGAGGAGCCATACCAGGACAGCGTCAGCGAGGAGCTCCGAATATCAGAGGCGCAAGGCGTGCCGGCTGGGGGGTCTGGCTTATCTGGGGATAGAGAAGCACAACATCACCCAAACTCTCCTGAAGTGCATGGAAAAAAAGGTTTTGAATTAGCTCTGTTGCAGGGGAGAAGCAGCCTCAAGAACCCAAGCCAAGGCCCCTTGTCCCAGCTCTCTTTCCCTCACCCACACATCAGTTACAGCTGTGCACAAAGCCACCTTAACAGAAAGCCCCACATATGCCTATATACCCGAAAAAAACTTTTTGGGGGGCTAGTTTTCCAGTCTACAAGTCATGATTTCCTGTACTTTGCGCAAGTCATAAACATATTTCTCAGAGTAAACAGATCTAGGAAGCTGCCCAGAAAGCGTGGAATGTTTCCCATCAAAAATATGTTTTGAGAGAAAGTTCAGAGTGGGTGTGCGCCCTTCAGGCCCTAGGCCAGTGATCTGTGACATAACTAGGGGTCTGCCTCCACTTTATCTGGGACTTGGAAAATACCTGTCCCATCAAGGGGAAGAAAAGCACAGTCGTTGGGTTCCAAACTCTGTGCCTCAGCTTCCTTGTCTGTCAAATGTGAATAATAATAATGGCACTTGGATCACAAGGTTGTTGTAAGAGTTATTAGAAAAGTGGCTGGCTTGACAAATATCACTGTCATCATTCTCGTGGGAGTTTATTTCTAACTTTGTAATACATAAAACATTACTCCTACTCTACCTCTTTTACCCTCACAGGATTGGAATAAAAAGAGATAAAGAATTTCAAAAGGAAACCACAATAGTAAATCATAGGCATCCCTGACTATGAGACAGAAAATGAGCCAAGAACACAAAATAATAAGTGACCCTCTGGCTGGCTGCCCTCCCTTTCAGATGACCTGGGCTCAGGACCCGTAATACTGCCAACTTGCCAACTTTGAGTCAAATCATGGTACATGACAGCTTAATGAGGTTCTGGAGTTTTGCTGATCTTGTTAGTTGCTTATCTGAACAAAATTCTTATTTTTCAGTTTCTGCAGATGGTTGGTTATAGATATCTGTGTTCAGTAACCCTTCATCTGCCCCCTGCCCCTGCAGTGTAGTTTGAGTTCATGGAGCCTCACAAACCAACAATTAAAACCATGCTTCTAAGCCATGTGAACTCTAGCAAATTTGAGAGCAATCTCTTTGTTTGTCCTTCACATTTGGAAAATGGTGCTCATATGTACCTACCTACCTCTTAGGGTTTTTTCAAAGCATTAAGTAAGCAGAGAGAGGTAAAGTACTTGACTCTTACCCTCAGCAAGGCAGGAAGGCCAAAGAGAATTCCTGCAAATGACCCTGTGTACGTGGGGAAGAAAAAAATTCTGCATGTGTGTATGTGCGTGTGTGTATGTGGGTACATGTACAGACACATATTCTTATACATACGCATATACATATTCATATTCCTTCTCAACCCTCCCCCAGACCTGCTGCTTCCACATTCCAGCCCAGAAGGCACTGCTCAGAAACTGTCCACCCCCAACAACCCGAGCCTGGACCTCACCCTGGGAATGACTCTGGGGCTGTGAGACAGCCACTTCCCCGCCTTGCTGGAGGCCTTCTGTGACGGAACCACTTTCCCTGGTTGTTTAATACGTTCTCTTAGAAAAACTGTTTGTTCTGAAAGATATATTGGTCTTTTTGAAACATTTTTGGTGTTGGCTGAGATGTTTATTAGTCTAAACTCTCTTAGAGGCAAGTGGTTCAAGTCCTCTCGGCACCCAGCTAAGGAAGGAAAAAAGCCTAACGAGGGATGAAACACAGACTCAGACTCGCTGCTCCCCCCAGAAATCTGCCTGGAAAGCATGTAATTGGACACGTTTAGAGTCACGCAAGTTTATACAACGGGTGCAGATACATTCCACTGACTGATCTTCTCCCCTCTGCTTTGGTCAAGAAAAGAAAACCTTGAGAAATAGGTGTTGCAGAAGAGGCACTATTTGTACCCTACCCTGTTACAGATGTCTCCTGGCTAAAGGAGAGAGCTTATGATGTATATCACTTCCTATAGCACAAGAGAAGCAGCAAAATTTGGGGAGGAGACTTTAATTCTGAGCAAAAATTCAACGCTTTTAAGGAATTTGATACCAAATTAGGGAGTTCAGAAAAGACCCAAGTCTGAAGGCTTACAATATTGGAAGCTCCTACTCCCACACCCGCCCTTAGAGCCCTGGGCTATGCCAGATGCTTTCTGTTCTTTCCATCCTACAGAGCCCCACACAGAGGTTGAACCACCATAGCTGAAAACCCTCAGAACAGAACAGATGTCCTCAAAACAGAGTGCTCCCATGAGCCTCTCCTCCACGCTAAAGAACAGACACAGTCAGACTGGGAGGGAGACCCTGGGCATTGCCTGGCACAACAGAGGCTGGCTCGGTGTCTAGGGCCTGCAGCTCCATGCTTCCTTGGAATTCTCCCAGGGCTCCCTGGAGACTTGACTGACAGAATGGGAACTGTTGAGTCTAAAGGAAGGGTCTCTGATGGCACCAGCTGCAGGGTTTTCTGCTCAGCAAATGTTCTCGTTCCTGGAAATATGGAGGATCTCATCTCTAAGGCTTCCCACTACAGTAACCACCATGGAGGTCTCTTTGTGCTTGCATGTATGAAGATGATCTGTGGCTGTGACTGACACCACCTGGGCATCCCTCCACTAGCTCTTCAGCAGTTGCTGGAAGGCCCACCAGTGGTCACCTGCCTGGATCATTCCAGCCCTCAGGAAATGGATTCTCAGAGGCCAAGACACTTTGCTTACCAAGAAAACCAAGCTAAAAAAAAGGAGGTTCCAGAGAGTCTCTAGACTCCACTCCAGGGCTTGGTACTTCCAGGCTATCAGGCAGAATGAGATCAAGAAGTCATCTTGCTGGTCTGAGCCAAGCACTGCAAAGGGAAATCTCCTGCCCTTACATATCATTCAAGTTCCAAACTCAGATAGTATTTGGGGTTTATTGAGTATTTAGGGTTCTATTTTGTTTTTCTTCTTTAAAGATATGCAAAGAAACCTGTTTTTCTCTTGTTGGATCCTTTAAAGGTATGCAAAGACACCTGTTTCTCTAGCCTGGGTATGTGAGGTTCAGGAATCCATCTGGGTCGTGCGGCCCACTCGCTCCACTCAGCCAGCAGACCAAGGGTGTGTGTGTTGGGGGGGGGGGGTGCAGCAGAGTATCACAGATTCCTGCATTGCCTTTTAGAATATAACAATAAGACTTTAAAATAGCTAAACATCACTCATTTAAACTAACCCCAGGGAAAGGCTAGGGTTTATCATCCTTTTAAAAATAGGAGTCATACACTATCTGGAAAGAAAGTGGTCCTTTAAAAACAGACAATAAGAAAAGTTTACTGCTCAATGTAGAAGATGTATTAAGTTGGCCTTATTTAGCTAAAGAGCTTGAAAACTGTCCAGAGCAGGCCAAACATTTCCTGTTTTATCTTGTTTACATTTTCTTTCTACGTAATAACTCTGATCAGATAATACACAGATGTCCCTAGAGATGCCCAGGTAAATCTGAGCTTAAACCAGGTTTTCCTTGCACTAAATCTAAATTCACAGGCCTTGAATGAAGGCAGTTTTGCTGTGTCCATCAATGTCAGTCCTCATTTTATTGAGCAATTCTATTCTTAGCTCTCTGAGGGGGAGGCAGACAGAAAGCCCCATTCTCCTCCATTCCATTCCCCTCCCAGGACGGCATTTAACATGCTGCTCCTGCCAGCTGGCAGGCAGCCACACCAATGGCCCTGTCAGCACTGGCCTGGAGAATAAGAAACTAAACCATAAAAGGCCAGAATTGCAGCCCGTGCAGTAGTGATTGGGGAGGGGAGTGTGCGGCCCCGTGCAGCCAGCATGAGGGTAGGGGCACTGGTCAGAGAAAAGCAGTTCAAAGGAGCTGACCCTAAAGTTACCCAAGCAGGGGCTGATGAGAGAGATCACAGGGAAAGTGGAAACTGAGGCTTGTTGACCGGACAGGGTGCAGGTCTGAAAGTACAGGCACTGTGGATCACTAGCACCAATCCCCCGGAGGCTCCTGACTTGGGGTGGGGGGAGAAGGGAATGATTGAAAGATTGAAATAAGCACTGGCAGGTTCCATCCCTGTACCAGGAGGCCACCAAAAAAACAAAACAAAACAAGAAATAAGCACCTGGAGTCACCAAAGAGAGTGAGAAAAGGGTCTCTCTTTTCCTTTACAGATAACCTATTCCCTGGCTCCTTAGGACACTGGCCTTCCCAGATCTAAAACTCCTGACCTTAGGAAACAAAAGAAAGGGGGTCAGAGGAAGGTAGGGGAAAGAGGGGGAATGGGACAGAGCAAGGGATACTGAGAGATAAATGGAACACGGCATGGGGTGAAACAAGGCAGGGGAGAGGAGCAGGGCAAGCGAGAAGGCAGTAGAGAAAGGAGTGGGTTGCTGAAGCTCAGTCCACCGTGAGCTCCCGCTCCCAGGTCCTGTGTCCAGTGGCGAGCCTCCAGGGGTCTGCGGCACTTCTCGTCCAGTGCCCAGGCTGGTCTGTTCTCGGTCCACCACCCACCTCACTTGTCTTCCCACCTTTGCTTTGCTTTGCCCTCTGTCCTCATATTTTCCCTATTCACGTGCTGGGAGGACTTCTTCCCCCAACTGCTTAGGGGCTGGAGGGAGATGCTACAGGGAGTCCCAAGGCTCAGTGTGAGAGAAAGAGGGACCGATGTCAACAACTCCCTGGCCTGTGGACAGCACCTCAGAAGGCCTGCATGTTACCCTTAGGATGAATTTTCCAGCCAGAGGATTCCTTCAACTTTTGGGACATTATGCACCCACTTCACACTCCTTTGAGTGGCATCTCAAGGAGAGTTTGAGAGCTTGAGAGCTAATTCCCGCCTGATGCACTGTGTTATTTTGCTTATACCGGCCCTGGTTTCCTCTTTGTAAGGCAGAAACATCATCCTGTCCATCCTATCCTAAGGTGAGGATTCGATATGAAGATGGAGGAGGAAAATTGCTTGGAAACTATGACAGGGAATCACAGAATGTCAGAGCTACAAGAGACCTTAAGAGTCACCTTCTTCAACTTTCAACTTCATGCCTAGATACCCCTACAGGACAGGTTCCAGGGGAAGATTTCTAACCAGCACAGACACATAAGTCCTGTTACTAACAGATAGTTTTGTTCTGTGTGCCTACCCATGTGTGCACCAGGAACACACATGGGAAGGCCCAGCAAGCAAGGAGTCGAGGTCAGGACAGCACGCACAGTTGAGTTTTGTGCACTGCACAAAGGGGCCCAGCAGGGCATCCAGGCCAACCTCTGCTCCCCAAGGCCAGGTCATGAGCTCTAGGGAGGCTGGGCTTCAGTCTTTTCACCCTGCCCAGAGGGGTCCCTTTTTCTGATTTTCATAAAGGTACCCCATAAACTTGAAAGCCAAGAACAAGTGGAAAACCCACTCAGGTCTCGTGCATGCACCTGTGGACACCACCAGGTCAAAGGCTTTCATGTGCACAACATACGAAGGCCCACAAGTGTACAAGACATGGTCCATGCTCCATCTGTCTGCTCCTTCATCTGTTTGTTCCTCTGCAGTCCTGAGCACCTGCCACATTGGGGAAACTGGAGCTGAGTGTGAGCCACAGCAGGAAACCAGTTAAAAAGCTGATTTGACCAGTGCATGAGAACAGTGATTAGGAAGAGGAAAAAGTGAAGTCGAGAATCAGTCTAGAGATAGACTCAAGTCAATACTGGGATGTAGAAGATAAAGAAAAGGGAGTGGAGTTAGGAGTAGGAGGTCACAGTGACCTCAGAAGAGGGGTCCCAGCAGACTAATGGGGTACGGGGGTAAGGCTACAAGGAGCTGAAGAGTGCCAGGGAGTGATGAAGCAGAATCAGAGTAGAAGGTTTGACCATGGGGAGAGGCAGGGAGAAAGGGAGGAAAAGAGAGATGGTCGGATGTCTTGAGCAAGACAAAAAAGCACAGGAGGTTTGTATGTGCAGCTGAGATGGCAACGTCTGCAAGCTGCTGGGAGAAGCTGAAGAGGCTGAAGAGAAGAGAGAAAAGGGGAAAGTGGAGCCCCCAAGAGCCGGCCCCAGAGCATGGGAGAAGCAGGACAGAAGAGGGCCATCCCAGAGCCTGGAGGGTGGAGTCAGGATGGGGACAGATACAGACACCTGTTAGTGATGAGTCAGAGGAGCCAGAGGCCAAGGCCTGCGGGGTGGGGGACTGGAGGAGCAGCTCTCACAGAGAACAGGAGAGAGTGCTGGCCAGAGGCAAGGCAAAGCGTTGATGACCAGCACTGACTCCTTGGCTGAGCTTGGAGGTCAACAGAATCTAGCAATGAGTCTGTGGGTTGATGGGATCTTCTCTCTGCAGAGCCCCAAATATCAGGCCTACAAGCAGTGAGGTCAGAAGGTGGCACTGGGCTGGTCTGTGGCTCACTTGGGAGAGTGCGGTGCTGGTAGCACTGAGGCTGTGGATTTGGATCCTACATAGGGATGGCTGGTGTGCTCACTGGTTGAGCGTGGTGCAGACAACACCGTGCCAAGGGTTGTGATCCCCTTACCGGCCAAAAAAAAAAAGAAGGTGCACTGATTTCATGTGAGGATTTGCAAGGGGAGTGAGTCGTGGGGGATGTAGTGGACATGAGGGAGAGGAAGTTGAAGGTACCAGCAACGGAGGGCCTAGAGTAGTGAAGTCCAGGGCCTCCAACGGCCAGAAAGAAAGCAGCCAGGAATGGACTCTCAGGAAGAGGAAAATGCTGCGGGTAGAGGGCAGGGTCCAGATCTTGAAGGACAGAAGCAGTGAGAGAGGTGGAAAGCTGGGAGAAGAGGAGGCTGTGGGCAGAGAGGACAGGCACTGAAGGCGGAAGGGCTGATGATGAAGTCCTGAGGTTCATGCATCCTGCCTGGTGGCTCACTGCCCTCCCCCTCCCCGACCTCCAGGCCACTGGTCCCCAGACTCACCCACAACAGTGAGGTTGACCTGAGCCTGCCTGCTGCCCAGCTTGTTCTCCACCAGTAGTGTGTAGCAGCCGCAGTGCTCCTGGCGTGCAGCGAGAATGGTGAGCTTGCTGCCGTTCTCGCTGTTCTCCACCTTGATGTGCTCGCTCTCCTGGATCTGGGGGCAGAGTGTGCAGCAAGCACTGGAGATACGGACCAGGAAGGAAGGGGCCCCTCCCCCACTCTCTACTCCCTGAGGGATGGAGCTGGACAACCTGCAGGGGGCTCAGTTTGTCCAGACTCTGAGCTTTCTCCTAAGCCTCCTCCTCTCCTGCATCCATAGCCAAGCCTGCCTGGGGGTATCCAGGTCTGGGATGGGCAGAGAGGGTGCTAAGCAGGGGCAGTGTGGATGAACTATCTCGGCACTCGCTGCTGCTTCCAGAGCATAGTTCGGGAGCTTCCCAGGCTCCCTCCAACCACTCTGGGATGGGATGATAGAACACAACTGAGCCAATCATGCAAAAAGCTCATCTCAGTGGGTTCTAACCTCTTCTGTGCTATCCAGTGCAGCAGTCACTAGCCACTTGCAGCTACTTAAATTTCAATGAACCAAACGAAAACAACCCAAATGTCCATCAACTGATGACAGATAAACCAAGTGTGGTACACCCAGACAATGGAATATTATTCAGCCATAAAAAGGAATGAAGTACTGATTCATGCTACAACATGGGTGAACCCTGAAAAAATATGCTAATTCAATAAAACCAGACACAAAAGATGACATATTGTGATTTCATTTATATGAAACGTCCAGTATAGGCAAACCCATAGAGACAGAAAATAGGTTGGTAGTTGTCAGGGTCTGGGAGAAGCAAGGACTGGCTACTAATGGGTCTGGGTTTTCTGGGGTGATGAAAATGCTCTGGAATTAGATAATGGTGATACTTGCAGAACCTTGTGAACTTAGGAAAAACCACTGAATTGTACAGTTCGGAAGTGTGAATTTTATGGTATATAAATTATATATCAATAAAGCTGTTTTTACAATGTTTAATTAAAATTAAAAATTCAGTTCCTCAGTTGTACTAGCCACATTTCAAGTGCTCAATAGCCACATATGGATAGTGGCTACAATATTGAGGAGCACAGATATAGAACATTTCCATCATCACAGAAAGTTCTAATGGATAGAGCTGCAACTTGGCTAAAAGTCTTTGAAAAGGGATGAGATTCCATCTTATTTCAGACAATAGTAGCCCAGGCACACCTCAGGGCAAACATGCTTTGGGATGCTAAAGGCTAGATTCACTTCTCCATCTTTTGAGATCAACCATCCTTTCCTCCTTGGTATTAGCTGCTCATCTCTAAGCCTAGGACAATCTGAATGGTTTGGAAAAAGAGCAATAGAGGGCTCAGAATAAATCTCCACACCTTCTGTAGTTCCTGGTCCTGGGCCAGCCCATTATTCTGGGGTCTCTGCTCATTATGCATATGGGCACACACTAACAACATGGAATCAGTGGAAAGGCCAGGCTCCCCAAGTTCCTTTAAAAGCTGGTTGTTTGGGGCCGGCCCGGTGGCGCACTGCTATAGTGCGCTGCTTGGGAAGCGCGGCGGTGCTCCCGCCCGAGGGTTCGGATCCCACATACAGACCGGTTCCCGCTCACTGGCTGAGCGAGGTGCGGGAGCAGCACCGAGGGTTGCGATCCCGTTGCCGGTCCCCGGTCCGGTACGGGGGCAACACTGAGGGTTGCGATCCGTTGCCGGACACGGAAAAAGACAAAAAAAAAAAAAAAGCTGGTTGTTTGGAAACACAAACATTCTTCCATAGGAGCCATTATTATAAATCATAGCTAGATTTCTGGGTCAATAAGCCAAAATTCCATTTGACATACAATTTAACTATCCAGATACTCAGATTCACTTTTATCCCTTCAGCATGTGCTAAGTCTAAGCTGTTATCACAGACAGGAGTCGGTGGGCTGGCACAGAATCGCAGAAAGCTCACAGTTTCTGAGAGGTCATTTTAGGTCACTGGTTCGATTTTCTTGACTCCAAGTAGAACAGACTGAAATATCAAAATCCGATGGGGGCACTGGATGGTTTCTAATTTTTGCTTCATACTTTTCTCTATTATACAGACTGTCTATAAGGCAGGGCTTAATGGTAGATTCAGAGGAACAGGTTGATAAGAACTTGGGTTTGGTGGGCGGGTGGGTGAGGGTCTCCCATTTCTAAAGTGATGAGGGGTGCTGCTGTTCCCATTCTAGCATTCTTCATCCCTTTTGGCCCAGGTGCTATGCGGTTGTCCTCAGGCCACCCCATCGCATCACTGACCTGCTTTCGGAACTTCATCCAAGTGCAGGTGATGGGCTGGCTGCCTGCCACTTTCCCAAACAGCTCCACAGGCTCTCCTGCGCGTACCTTCTGGTCCTCGGGAAACTGGATGATCTGAGGGGGCATAGCTGAGGGAGGACAGGCGAGAAAGTGAGCGAGGAGGAGGGAGTCTTGGACACTCTGATCTCACCTGACGCCACTGGCATGTTGATCTTTTGGCTCCTCTCAGCTTCTAGAACCTCAGAGCAGTGACTTCTGCTCCAAGACACCTGAACTCACAGACCTGCCAGGTCTGTCCACATCTTTATTCTGGTTCCCTCAGAAGTGACCCACACAATTTACATGGCATAATTCTCCACCATTGATTGCACTGGAATTTGTGTCTTACTCCAAGTTTTTGAATCTACATCCTAACTCCCTTATTAATTAATCAGTGCCTTGCCCACTGACCTCCAGGACACCCTGGCTGACAGGCTCAATGTGGTGCACTTCCTGAAAGGTCTTCCAATGGAAAAAGAGACCAGGGCTCCACATAACTAGGACACAGAGACGAGCACCGCGGCTCATCTCCACGAGGGCAGAGCGGGGGGCAGGGGGCCACAGAATTTCGCGGAAGGGATGGGAAAGCTGCGAGCACTGTGTGATGCTGTCCACGCAGAGGGAAGTGGAGAAAAGACAAAGCAGTGGAAGAGAGTGAGTGAGCAGGCTGTGCAGAGGCTCACTCATGGAGCAAGTTCAGCCCAAATAATGCGGAGCAAGTTCAGCCCAAATAATGCAGAGCTTGAGATGCGGGCAGGTGTCTCCTGGGATCCATACCCAGGCGGTCAGTCTAGCAGGGTAAAGGAAAAACCCTTAGGGCAGATGACTCCCTTGCCCCCAGATGTCATTGTGACCAATTACCTGCCTTCGGAGGTGTCTTGGGGGCAGGTTTCTTTTTCACGGTCGCATCACCTGAAACAAAGAAGTTAACCAATTATTTTCTGTCAGTTCTGTTTTTTCACAAACTCCTGAATCCTAGAAGGCTGCTGTCTTACCCACTGGCCCCTAATCCAGGGAGAGCCCTCATTCAAATGTGTCTTTCCAGAGATCTCCTTGCCCTCTCACGCAGACAACCTCATGAATGAATGGATGTCAGTTTTCAGGGACCTCTGAAGGGGTCCTTGGAGCCTCCAATGAGATAAAAACTCAAAAATGCTTAAGCCCCCATAGTTCTATCCAAATTGGAGAACCCCTAAACTCACTAACTACTCTCTCACCCTAACTTTCAGGAAAACTCAGAAAGGAAATTATGTCAGATAAACCAACTCAAATTAGCTTTTGGTGTGGATCCAAGGGTCTCAGGCTTCCTTTGGGTCACAGACTGTGGACTGGTGGCTTTCATGTTTTTTAGTGTTTGTTGTATAGATCAATGAATGAATGAATAGCCTCTTCCCCTCCTACCCCCACTTCCTCCAAATCACTCAAATAAGAAAAATGACCCAAGCAGAAAAACACAAACCCATTAATTTCATTGAATAACAATGTGGCACATGTGCAAAAATATCCTCAACTATCTTCAGGGCTTGTTTTTGTATTTCTTTCAGGTCTTTGCTCAGAAGTCATCTAATCTATTTATCCAAGTGAAATGAAAACCTACATGCACATGAACACCTTTAGGCAAATGTTTTTTTTTTTTTGTCCTTTTCTTGTGACCAGTAAGGGGATCGCAACCCTTGGCTTGGTGTCGCCTGCACCACGCTCAGCCAGTGAGCGCTGTGAGTGCACCGGTCATCCCTATATAGGATCTGAACCCGCGGCAGGAGAGCCGCTGCGCTCCCAGAGCTGCACTCTCCCGAGTGAGCCACGGGGTCGGCCCTAGGCAAATGTTTATAGGGGCTTTAGTTACAATTTCCAAAAACTAGAAGGCATCCAAATGTCCCTCAACTGGCAACTGGGTGAACTGTGATACACTGAGACAATGAAATACTTATCAATAAAAAGGAAAAAACTACTAATACACATAAGGTGGACAAATCTCAATGATTTATCTTTCTTTTCTGCTAAGAAAAATCAAAAGGCTATATACTACATAATTTTATGACATTGTAGAACAGGCAAAACTATAGGGACAGAGAACAGACTAATGGCTGCCAGAGGTGGGGTTGGGGAGGGGTTGACTACAAAGGGACAGAGGGAAATGTTTTGGGGCGATGGAACTTTATCTTGACTGTGGTGGCAGTTACAAGATTATATGAGTTTGTCAAAGACTCACAGAACTGTTCACTAAAAGGGGTGAAGTTCACTGCAGGGAAATTATACCTTAATACAAAATCTGGGAAAAAGCCACTTCACAATGAGATCTTCCCTAACCACCCTACGCAACTAGCAGCCCACGCCCCCAGCACTCCTTATCACTCCTACCCTGCTTTATGATCACCCCCATGGCACTTACTGCCATATGGCAAACTATACATTTACCTGCTTATTTACTGTCTGCTCCTCCCCTGCCCCTGAAGTGTAAGCCGTTTGAGGGCAGGGACTTTTTGTTCATCGCTGTATACCCAACGTGCCTGGCACATAGAAGGCACTCAATAACCATTCACTGAACGAATGGGTGGGTTCATATTAACACTTAATCGCCCACGCAGCTTCACCTCTGCAGATTATGGAGCAGCAGCACCATGTCCTGGCCTGGATGTGGATATGGAGTGCTCTGTAGCCACAGGCAAGTCAGCTGACTGCGGATCACCAGTCCTGCATTCCCACAATGGGAAGAACACCGCAACCCCACAGAACACCCCAAGAGCACTGCTGTGAGGAGGCAACCCCCGTCACAAGCGCTCTGAGGCCACAAAACTGACAATTGCCAGCTGCTCCCAAGGTCACCCTGGCTCACTGCCAATACTAATTCATCCGTCCATCTCCAAATATGTATTGAGGGCCTACTATGTACCAGGCAAATGCTAGTCAGTGTAAACCACTAACCTGGGTATCAAGGAGAAAACCAAACAAATGTAAGAAATCAGGGCTTCTCCTGAAGGCCTTAAATGTCAAGATGTATGGTTCACAGCAAAGGTTTTTTTGTTTTGTTTTGTTTTTTTCTGTTGCCATAAAGGACATTCATAGGACAACTGGCAACATTTGACTAAGGTTGCTAATTTAGGTAATAGTGTTGTATCAATGTCAATTTCCTGTTTAGATCGTCAAACTGTGACTTTATAAGAGATTGTCCTCGTTTTTAGGAAATACACACTTATGTATTTAGGTATAGAGGGTACCGTGTGTGCAATTTACTTTCAGATTGCTCATAAAACATTATATGTAAATATATATGTGTACATGTGCATGGAGAGGTAGAAAGAGAGAGATGGGAAAGAGGGAGAGAACATATAATAAAGCAAACATGGTAAAATGTTAATATTTGAAGAATCTAGGTGAAGGTACACAGGAATTATCTGTATTATTTTTGCACTCTTTTCTGTAAGTCTGAAATTATTTCAAAAAAAGTTAGAAAGTAAAAATAAAAAAGATGTGTTGTACAGTCAACATAACGTGGCTGTTCTAATGAAGGAGAAGTAGAAACACTGAGTTGAGGAGATGGTCAGAGGCTTGGGGGTGGGGCCTGGGATGGACCTGCGGGCTAGGGAAGGTCTGAACTGGAGAAGAGAGAAGAGCCCACAGGTCAGGAACAGATAGTGCTCAGAGTCGAGAATCGGGGTGGTATTATCTGCAGGCAGGCCAGAGCCCAAGGCTGGTATTAGCAGTGGAGTGAAGACAGTGTGCAATTTAAAGAAAATTGAAAATTCAGTTATTCAGTCACACCAGCCACATTTCAAGTGCTCAGCAGCCACACGCGGTTGGTGGCTATCACATGTACAGACAGAACACCCCCATCACAGAAAGTGCTATTGGACAAGGTTGATCTCAAATGCCGAGCTGAGAGCTGGGCCTTTGTCCTGAGTGAACGGCAAGTCCTCACACCAACAGCAGTCAGACCGGAGGGAGGTTCCCTACAGGGCTTCTAACGATTGGGGCACGAGATATCCAATTAGGAGGTTACTGCCATATCTTGGAAGGCACTGATCAAGGCCAATGCAGAGAAGATGACATAAATGAGAGACAGAAGAAAAATTAAAAGAATTTAGGGGGCTAAACAAGAGGGAGGTACAAAGATTACTCGGAGATTTCTTGCTTAGATACACGGGGACAGTCGTATTGAAGGAATATGGAATTTGGGAGTGAAAGATGAGTAGTTCAGCTTGCTCAGGTGAGTCTGGTGGATGAAAGAATTGGATCTGTACGTAGGGCTCGAAGCCCAGGGTCAGAATTCTAGAGACAGGCTGGTGGAGACTGAAGTGGAAGACTCCAGAGTCAAACACACAATTATAAAGGAAATGGAGGCTGGGTCAGTCCTTTGGGGAAAAGAAAGAAATGAATGGAAGAGGCCTGGGTCTGATTCCTGGCGATGCCACAGTGAGGAGCTGGGATGAAGGAGAGGGGCTGGGGAAGTAGGAGGAGGACTGTCACCACAAGCAAGGGTGGAGGAGGACGGATGCTGGGAAGAGGCTGTCAGTGTGACCACTACGCAGTGACGGTAGTGCTGGAGAAGCCAGGTTCTGAGGAACAGTGTGGTCAGAAGCCACTCCCAAGGAAACAAGGGGGGAGTCAACTAGTCAGTCAGGAATTCTGGAGGAGAAAGGACAAAGAGAAACAGGTGACAGAAGAGGAAACGTCAAGCTAAGGTTTCTCCTGAGGTGAAAGAGAAAAGGACAGGTTGGACAGAAGGAGGCCAGGACACATTGGAGAGGGACAGCCTAAAGGTGCGAGAGGGAAGCGTACAGGGAAGTCAAAGCCCCTCAGGGACGGAGACTGGTAGGATATAGGGTGTTGATGACTGGCAGAGCCACAAAGCCGCTGGCCGACTTCACCCAGGACTGTTGGGAAGGAGTGGGTACAACTGGAAGACAGAGGCTCTCAAGAGAAGAAGAGAGGGCTCCTACCAGAGCCAGGCGCTGATCTCCTCTGGAGAGAGAAGGCCATCTGTTCAGAGGAGCTATGTGCAGGGCTATTGCTATGGGCTCAATCGTGTCTCCCCAAATTCCTGTGTTGAAGCCCTAACCCCCAGTACCTCACAATGTGGCTGCATTTGGAAATTACCTAAGGAAGTAATTATATTAAAATGGATCATTAGAGTAGGCCCTAATCCAATATGGCTGGTGTCCTTATAAAAAGGTGGAGATTAGGACGCACGCACACACACGCATGCATGCACGCACAGACGAGGGAAGACCATGTGAAGACAGCAGGGGAGGGGAGACAGCCGTTTATAGGCCGAGGAGAGAAGTCTCAGAAACCTTGATCTCAGGCTTCCAGCCTCCAGAACTGTGAGGAAATATGTTTCTGTTGTTTAAGCCACCCAGGCTGTGGTACTTTGTTACAGCAGCCCTAGCAAACCAATGTAGCTGTGGATGGGCTCCGAGTGGGGTTTGTTGGAGGAGGTTGACAGCCCCTGGGGTGGGCAGGGAGGAGATATAAGAGGTGGCAGCGGCACAGCATGAAAGTCCCGCCCTATACTTGTCTGGGTAGACCTTTGTGGCTAGAAGCAGAGTCCTAGTATCTATCTTTCCATGTTACCATTAAATAGGATCAAATGCCAAATTTTTATGTGTGTTCCATCAACTTCGAGCTACTGCTGTTTGAATTGGTTAGCATTTGAAACTGGTTTGGTTGCTGTCAGTAAAAACAATTTTAAATGTTGACAATGTTCTGCAACCTATTCTCTACATCTATGATATGACCATCTAATAAAATCCATTAATTGCTTTCTGGGCTTACAGGAAAAAGCAGTCACCTGATTCTAAACCTGCTTTCCCAGATGTAGTTGGGCTCCAAGAGTTGAGGTTCTAACCCATGATCTCATCAACCTGCTTCTCGCTTGGTTCTTGCCTCAAGCAAACACAAGGAGGACACCTCACAATGTTTCCATCTTATGAAAAAGGAGAGGGAACCTCATAAAAGTCAGGCGACTTTCCGGATTCTTAAGACCAGATGTGGTCGAGCTAGAAATAGGATCTGAGCCTCCTGCCACACAGTGTATGGCTGCTTTCTTCCTGTTTCCTCTTCCCTCCATCTGACACTTTGCTCCATCTCCAAATCCAGGCCCATGAAACCCTTCTCTGTCCCTTCGCAAAGGTGCTGAGGTGGCATAGGCTCCGGAGCTGGACTTGGGTTCAAATACTACCCTGTCACTCACTAAGCTGTGTGACTTAAAGCACATATTTAACCTCTTGGAGCTCCAGTTTCCCCATTTAAGAAGTGTGGGAAGAATAAATAAAATTTGTTGTAGAGTTAAGCTACATTGTAAAGAAAGGACAGCATACAGTGCACGCTGTAATGCCAGCCTTTCCCATTTACCCCTGTGCCCCAAACACACCGATCTCCAGAGGGATCTGTACTTTTCTTTCAACTGTTGGTCAGTTCAGCTTTATACCCACATGAGCTCTCTCGGGCTGCACCTGCACTCCTTCTCTCCAGCGCAGGTCCTCAGTGGAGGTGACACTCTCACTGATCCAGATGCCCTAACTCTCGGAACTCCTTGGGTCACTAACCAGTTTCCTCTTCTCTGGATTCACTCCTTAGTATCTTATTCCTGCCAGCCCTTTGTCTCTCACTCCCTTCTCCAACACTCAAACTTTCTGCACCAGCCATTGTCCAAGGGGAATATCCTAGAAGAAATAAAGTCCAAACGTCTTTGCAAATCCCATGATGGCTCCCAGCCACAGGATCAGGCAAGGAGGACAGGGCACTTGCCGCTTCCCCAGGCTGCCAGCCACAGGCAGCGCCCCCTCCTGGAACAGCACTGCTCTAATGCCCCTGGGGTACTTTGCTCACTGCTGCTCTTGGAGCTCCTCTTTCTATCCCCCTCTCTCCTGCTGGCATTTTCCCTGGAGCCAGACCTCTCTCCCAAGCCCACATCTATACATCCAACTAGCTGACCGTCGTCTCACTGAGAGATGCCACACAAGGACTGCCAGCCCAACGCGTCCAAACCAAATCCAGGATCTTCTCACCAAACCAACTCCTTGTCCTGTTTCTCCCAAGGCCCCTTCCCTGCCCACATCCCAGTTGGTCGTGCCTGCCAATTGTATCAACTAAATACCTCCTCAGTCTGTTGCCCCCCACATCCCCACTGTCACCGTTAGAGTCCAAACTGTACCACCTTCTAGGCTTCCAGTCTCCTCCTAACACATCTGTCACCCTGTGGCCAAAGTGATCTTTCTCAGATGCAAATCTGGTGTCACTCCACTGTTTAAATTTCTTCAATGGCTGCCCACTGCCACTAGGATTAAGTCCAACTCATCTTACAAGGGTTTTGAGATCTGTCCCTGGCTTTCCTCTCTAGCCTTCCTTCTTGCTGTCCCCTCTTGGGGAACACCCTTTATCAAGCCCTCAATACTCATTATTAGTGGTTCTCAAAATTCAGTATGCATTATGATAACCTGGAAAACTTGTGAAAAAAAACACAAATTCTGGGCTTCCAGGTGATGTGGATGCAGATGGCCTCTGCACCATCTTTTGGGTGGCACTGCTCTATGCTTTCTACTGAACGTCTTTCAGTTTCTGCAATACCAAGCTCTTGCCTTTGGCTCTTTGCACCTGCCAGTCCCTCTTCCTTTGGCTGACTCTTGCACATTCTTTGAGCAGGTCCCAGCTCACGCATCACTACTGCCAGGATGGGTTCATGCCCTTTCAAGGTGGTTCTATCACAGCACTCATCACAATGAACTGCCATGCGGAGACCTGCCCCAACACACACACACCATGGCAAACTCCCTGGGGACAAGAACAGGGTTCACCTTCTTTATCCCAATGCCTAGCATAGTACATACTTGATAAACAGCTATTAAAGAAATATGTAGAACTCCTAGGATCTCTGTTAACCTGGGAAATCTCAAGAAGATTTCACTCCAGCCCCAGCCTCTGATGCTGGGAAATACAGCTCTGGGGCTTAGATCCTTGTGCGACTTTCCATGAAAAGAAGTCTCTGCTCTGTCACCTCTTAGATGAAAACTGCCAGGTGCTGAGACTTTCACTGTAGATAGGAGACTGAAGTTAGAAGACATGAAACAGCCTAATAAAAACATCACGAACAAAAGCATCAAATTTGGAAGCTTCCAGGAAAACTGGGGCAGGGTTCCTAATTATCTGGGTAATCTGTCTTTTGCTTCTACCCTGCCCAAGCTTGAACCCTGTCCTGGCCTCATGGATCTTCTTTCTGTTCTGGGAGGGAGGAGGTAAGTACACCACAGAAGTTTCCACAGAAGTTTGAGCACAGACTGCTCAATCTGTAGGCACATCAGTGCCTCTCTCTTAGACATGTAAACTCAGCAGGGCAGAGAGACTAGAGCAAACATTTGTAAGATATTTGCAGAGTCTGAAGTTGGATCTCAGAGTCAAAAGGGTCTGAGATAATGGAAAGCAAAGGAGAATTAGGAAGTTAGTGTTACCAGCCTTGGGTAAAGCCCGAGAGATCAGGTCTCTGGATCTCTGCCTCTCTGGGGACATTTCCCTTTTTAGGTAGTTAACTAAAAATAGACATCAAACCCTTCACAGTTCCGCAAATCAGCATTAACTTTGTGCCAAAAGCTCCTGAAAGGGACTCATGCTACGATAAGCACAGAGGGGGCACCCACCCCACAGGACTGTGGGAGCAGGAGGGTGGCAAGGGGAAGCTGGGGGTGGAAGGCTGAGTCCCACCGCTCTGCGCTGGGGCAGGTTCAGAGCCCTGGGTGACTTGACCCCTCCCCTGCTGCACACACCGGACCTCTTCCAGTATGTCCTTATAGACTTGAGGGGAAATATTTGTTGTTTTCCCAGAAATAACATCTCTGGGCAAATTTCCCGCTCACCTCCCCTCATAGAAAAGGTTGTCACACAAGAGGATTCCAGAGGAACACTGTTCCTCTTGTTACTGCAAACACCGTTCCCAAGCCCCCAGGACACAGAAAGTTAGGATGATTGTGAAGGAGACAGGCCAGCAGTGCCCTCACACGGGCAGCATGCTGGTCTCCCTCACGTGGACTCCCAAGAACTCTGCCAGCCATTCAGATCCCCTCCTGCTGGAACACCCTAAGCCCTGTCCTTATACTCAAGGCCTCCTTCCCTTCAGGATGTTTTTGCTGCTGTGTAACCTAAAGTGTGCTCTGTAGCTTCAGGCCCATTCACACATCAGATGATACTGAGGAGAGTTAGCCGGCCTCACCTGAACTATGTCACTCAAAAGCTTTCCACCCAACGGCTTGAAGGCAGAGTTGGAAAAGGCCTGGGGTCAGCTGGAGAAACTCCCCATTTGACAGCGGGGCTTTGACCAAGGCCATGTATTTAATTAGAGGGAGAACCAAGACTGTGGTCTTCTGCTTTGTAGCCCAGTGGCTTTCTTGCTCTGCCTTGGGTCTGAGCATTGCCCCCCAGAAACAACAGCATCTGGAGGTCCATAGGGTGCTCCTGCCTCCCCATGCCCCACTCAGCTCAGATGGAGGAGTCCTGGGTGTTTCTTCCCTGGGCCTGTGTACTTCTCTCCTGTTCTGTCTCCAAAGGTGGGACAAGACCCACTCTGGGCTGGAGGAGTAGATGACGTGTTCCAGGAGTATTGGTGTTAAGTTCTCATCAAGAGGAGACAAAGATAGCCATAAAGGACTTTATTGGGATAATTTAAAAAATTGAATGTAAACTGTAGATTGATTAGATAACAGTGTTGGTTCGGTGCCAAATTTCCTGATTTCAATACCTGCATTGTGGTTATGTTCTTAGGAGATACATAAACACAAGGGCAAGATGTCTCCAATTTGGTCTAAAACGGTATCTCTCTATCTACCTACCCATCCATCTGAATATACATAGGGATATATACATAGAAAAGAATGATAAAGCAATGGAACAAAATGTAAACAATCGGTGAATCGAAGTAAAGAGTACACAAGAGTTCCTTGTACTACTTTTGCAACTTCTTTTGTAAATTTGAAATTACATCAAAATAATTATCACAAAAAATTCCCATCAGCAGACATGCAGCAAATACCCTTGCGGGTCTCCAGATCCAGAGAAGCATGCCAGCTGCTGCTCTCCTTCTCCCCCAGTACCAGTGGCCATCTCACCTCTGCCAGTCCTATCGGCCAGTCCCTGCTGCCTCCTGCTGCCCCCATGGGCCAGGGGAAGCAATGCCCAACCCTGCGTGGACAGCACAGAGCACAGCCCTGAGACAACAGTAATTCACAGGGTTGGCCTCACATTCCTACACTTTTCTAGATTTGACACCCTGGGCAGGACAATTCAGTTCTCTAAGGCTCAGCTGTGCTCATCTATAACATGGGGACAATTACTGGTAGCATGGTTGAGTGAGACTTAGCTGCAGTGACATAGATTGAGCCCCTAAGACAATGCCTGCTGCATAGGTTCTCAACAAGCTCTGGTTTCGCTTGACCAGCAGCTGATCCTGAGTCAGTCTGGCATCTGTGCAGCTTCACCCCAAGCCCCTGTGCACCTCTTCTCCCCTCTCACATCATCACTCGCCTCCAACCACACCACATGAACTGCACTCCTCTCCTCCTTCATAATCTTGCCCAGACTTCTCTACCTCCCTTGTATTTGTGAGCTGGCGTGTAGCAGGGGCACCTATACTTTTGTCAATTTTCTCCCATCCCATTCCTGGGGTCGGGGCAGATGGACCTGGCTTTTCCTCATGCTCCTCAGTACTGGGCAGCGGCAGGGCTCCCAAGGGCCTCCCAGGCCACAGAGTGAATGAGTGCTGTCCCCTCTCGCACCTCATGGCTTGCTCACAGGACTTGGAGTGGGGGTGCGCAAAGAAGGATCTGGCCACAACCTCCCTGAGCAGAAAATCACTTGGCCATCCTTCAGGAAAGACACATTTCCTCCTTAGATTAGATACTTCTCAACAAAATGAACACACGTACAAAGCCAGACCACTCGTGGAATCAGGGATGTCTGGGACTGGGGACGGCAATGCTAGGAGAAAAAGGCAAGTTGCAGAGGTATACGGAGTGCATGATTCCATGTATTTGTATATTTGCATATATACATATGTAAATGTACAGAAAAAAGTAACTGCAAGTGTATTTGAGTTGTGAGTGAAATTGGGTGTAGATGAAAGAGGACTTTCACATTGTACTTGAGGGCTAGCTGGTTAGCTCAGCTGGTTAGAGCACAGCTCTGTAACACGAAGGTCAAGGGTTCAGTTCCTCAAACCAGCCAGCTACCAAAAAAACCATATTATACTTGATATGTTTCTACACTGTTTAGAATGCTTAAATACAAATGCATGCATACATAATTTATGTAATTAACAAGCAATAAAAATTATCCCCAAAAGGGAGAAAAGAACTAGGGGTGCAGACCTAAAAGACATCTCCTTCATTTTCCATCTCTGGGCAGCCACCATCTCAGGAGGCTCTGGGGAGGCCCTATGGTGCCCCTCAGGCACCAGAGTGCAAGTTTCTGAAGGACAAGAACACAGGTGTGTAGGCAAGTGGAGGGGCAAGGGGAACCCCCCTGCTAATGGTTTCAGTGCCCAGGAGTAACAGGTGTGGGGTGTGGGGTGATGGGGGCTGGGTGCATGGGCCAGCAAAGGGATGCAAAGTGCCATTACCATACATAGAGACACACTCTCATTCTTTGGGGGATGAGATGTCTGTAACTGTGACATGGAGGCTCTCTTCAGAGTGAAATTCCCCTTCAGCAGACATGAAGTCTGTGTGTGTGTGTGTGTGTGTTTCCTATGGAGAGGAAGCACCTTCTGCTAGCCCTGCCGCTCCCCTACTTGACACTGAGCCCCATTCTCTGCTCCCTTTTAGAGGTAAGAACTGTGGCTTCCAGCATCCATACATCAGGGCACCTTGCTCGCTTCCAAGGTGCTCCAGACACTCTGAGGATGCTGGCAAGAGGGACCCTGAGGCGTTCCATACTTAACAGAGGCAGTAGGGGAGACCCCTTCTGCTTCGCAAGACCAACAGTGCGGGGGCACCAGGCCTCCCTGTGGAACAGCTGGTTTCCAGCTTGACCGCACACTGGGATGACCTGGGAGCTTATACAAACCCTGAAGCCAGGTTCCCACCCCTCAGACTCTGACTTAATTAGTTTAGGTGCATCCTGGGCAGCAGGGTTTTAAAAGCTCCCTGTTGAATCTAATATGCAGCTATGGCTGAGAGCTGCTGCTCCTGAGTTTGAGGATGACAACCTGACTGGGCTTTTCCACAGCCTCCTGTTCTCCAGGGCAAGGAGCCCAGCTCTGTGTCTGCTTATTGTCTCAAGCTTGTTTTTCTCCTCCACAGCAGTCCTCTGACCCTGCCTCACCTCCCTCAGGATCTCACTGGAATGGACGTACCAGGGCTGAGGCCAGAAGGCTGCTGAGCTCCAGCTCAGACACCATGACCTGCTGCTGCTGCTGCCCTAGGCACTGAACAACCACGTCACACCCCAATGTCACTGCTGCTCTTCTATGACCCCACACCTCTTCTGCTCCTGTCTTCCCATAACTAACATGGCATGGGCCCATGTAATACTTTTGGAAAATAAAATTATTAACCCATTCTCACTATATTATTTTTTAGAATTGTTTATGCACTTCCAACAACTTATTAAATGCCCACTCTTGATAATCTGAGGCTCCCCAGTTTGGTTAAATATCCATGAGAAATTATAATTCCAATGTGGCTGCCCTGATATATTGAAGGTGGGTATCCATCCCCCTGACAGCCTGGCTGGTATATGTTCAAGGAACCCAAGCTCATCATTAGCTCTGCTTTAAAAAAAGAAGAAAAGGGGCGGGCCAGTTAGCTCAGTTGGTTAGAGCCTGGTCGTGATAACACTAAGGTCTAGGGTTCAATCCCTGCACTGGCCAGCTGCCAAAATAAATAAATAAATAAATAATAAGTAAATAAATAAAAAGAAAAGGAAAAAATAAGGAAAAGAATAAAACTAAGTCACAAAACACTGGCTTGTTATGGAAAAAGAGATGTAGTCTTTGAATTAACTAGGCTCAATTACTTTACTAGCATAGGTAAAATTAAAAGCTTGTCTTTTGTTTTAAAACAGAGCATATTGGGAATGTCTAAACAACTCTGCACCTACTGTTAAAATAGTAGGTTTCAAAGGACAGCTCTGATAACAAAATTAGACCAATAATCAGCAGGGGAAGCCAGGGCTGCGTTATGACTTTTCAGGACTTTAGGAAGTTCTGCCCCTTCCTCCATTTAAAAAAAAAAAAAAAAAAAAAATATATATATTTATATAAATATATAACATATATAATATGTATTAAATTATATTTTAATTATGCAGATTATATTTTATAACTGCATTGGAATAAAGATGAATATATTAATATGAATTAAAACACTGTCTTTGACCTAAAAGTTCATTTTTTTCCTTCTAATTTTAAAAGGAACTACAAGATTCTTTTGTAGGCCTGTAAAAGCACTATGGACCCTAGACACTGTGCCTAATAGATAAGGAGGTCCTGGGGGAAGCCAAGATCCAAAAGAGGAAGGTAGTTGTCTAGGGTCATGGAGGAAGCCCCTCACTGCTTGGCTATTTATACCACGCAGCAATTTGATTCTAAGAGACGGTAGTAGGGCCTCCCACAAGCAAGGCACACACATGTCATTCTGAAAGGTAACTGCTTGGACTGGCCAGTCTAGGCCCTCAGGAAATGCACAACGGAGGGGAGAGGAGGAGATGCAGATGCATCACCACGATGTTGGGAAGAAGACAGTCAATGGAGGGGGGGGGGGCTCTTGCTGTGGGAGATTACGGGATGGAAGAGTTACTCTGAACTGCAGTGGGGAAGAGCTCAGGGATGAGGTGGCTTTTCAGCGGGAGTTTGCTTGAAACATGTCCCATGGGGAGAGGTGCCAGAACAAAGGCAGGAAAGAAGGAACTCAGGGATGTCCAGTGCACAGTGGGGAGCTCAGTTTGGTTTAGGTATAAAATAGGAGTAAAGGGAGTTGCCCCCTACAGAGCTGGGGAAGAGGGGCAGAGTCCAGGTCACAGGTGGGGTCGTGTGTGTGCAAATGCAAGGTAGACGTGTCCAGGACACTAATGTGTAAGAGACTGTGGGATTTCATAGGCTCTGGGGACCAGTGGGTATTTCAACGAGAAGTGATAACAATCACAGCTACAATTTAGAAAAGTCCCCCTAGCAGGACAGTCACCTGGGGAGTGATTAGGAGAAGCAACCACAGGGGTCTTGGTGAGAAGTAAGAAGGGTGCGAGTGAGGTTGAGGGAGACTGGGGAGGAGGACAAACAAGTCATGTCCGACTAGCAGAAGTTCGGGCAAGAGCGAGTGACCAGGAGGCCTGGGCTCTGACGCCTAGGGTTGCCCGCCCTGTACGTGCTGGGCAGCACTGAGCGGTACTCACTCTCTGTTCCCAGCACAGGAGGAAGCGAGGTCTTGGGCCTCCGGGATTTCATCTCCCGGGCCTTGGCATTCTCACTGGCTGGAGCATCTGAAACAAAACAGGTAACACAAACATCAGTCAGCAGCTGCCAAGGAAATGAGCAGAGGAAGCACCTCAGTCAAAATCCCACCACAATCAAAATTATCCCCCCCTTGTCCCGTGTTCCGCTCTGAGGGCCCTGCGGACCCAATCCCTGAGCAGAACTGCGCCTGCTGTGGCTGGGCACCTTCCACCACGAGAGCACCAAACAAGGAGAGTCTGCTCCACTGGGCCTGATAAATCAGGTGGAGAGAGCACAGCCACCCTGGCAGGACAGATGGACGGGCTCCCCTGGAGCTGGTTAACATCCCTCCACAGCAGCACACGCCGCCACAAATCACACAGCACCAGGGCTTACCTCTCCCCATCTTTCTCCTTCATTGGGCCTTGACTCAGGCTAAATGTTCTGGATTTTCAAAAGGCTGCTCTGTGTACAGAGAGGTCTCTCATACAGAGGAAGGAGGGACAGAGTCCCTGCCCTCAGGCTCATGGACCGGAGGGGCTGGCAGACTCTGATTTCTTGGGCTTCTTTCTACAGACAGCCACTGATGGACCAGACACAGATGTCTCACCCCCTCTGAGGCTGAGTCCCCATCTTGGGGGCTTCTGCTACCTCTCCCCAAGGCAGGCCCAGTGAAACCCTGCAGCAGCCACCTGCCAGGCAGAACTGAAAATGCCGGCAGGTGAGCGCACAGCTCCTCAGGCCTCACTCCACGCTCCCTCTTCCATGTGCACACAGAATGCACATATGATGCCATAGGAAACCCTCTGTTGTCGGGGCAACAGGGAAACGTCACTGTGGGCTGGGTGGAAAAAGCTCTCACAGGACCCCAGGAGAATGGACATTAAGAAGTTGTGGGGAAACCACCCAGGAACTTGGATAAGAAGGAGCTGGCTGCATGGCTATCACTGCGCTCCAGCATTTTCACCAGTCTTCCTTTCCCCCAACAAGGAACACTCTTTGTGTTGGAGGAAGCCTCCCCTCTGTGCCCCCTTCCTGTTCATCCTTTTCCTGTTCCTGAAGAGAGCCAGCTCAGAGGGAGGAAGGAGAGGGTGGGACTTTCCAGCTGTGGCTTCAGCCACATTCCTGTGGCTTGGCTGGGGAGCAAGGGCCATCTCACCATCCCTACAGTGGGGGCAGAGTGGACAGTCCTGGCTGATCTTGCCTAGACTGGGTTCCTGGGGCTTTGAGGGGTGGGCACAAGAGCACAGACAGAGGGGCTGGAAACAAAGAGGCATATGGATACTCTGAGCTCCCATCTGGATGTATTTCTCCTTCTAGGTGGCACTTGGGTCCCTTGCCTGCTCCAGAATGTGGATCTGCCCATACAAGTCCCTCCACACATCATCATTGCTCAGGCCTAAACACCATCGTTGCTTCCTGCCCAACCTTATACCCATCCATTCTCCAAGAGCTGGGCAATCCAGGGACAGAGCCCGGTGCAGGCTCACCAGCAGCTCTGAGGTAGACAGGCCCCCTGGGGCTTGGGGGCAATCCCCACCAAAGAGAGCCAGAAGCCACACATGCACAGCTGCAGAAATGATTAAGTGTGAGTCTTAAGTGGGACTTCCTAGCAGTATATGACAGGGGATGGGGTGAGCGAACAAAGCTGGAAGAAATTCTTTTAAGCAGCACTTGAAACCCAGCCCCCTACCCCACCTCTACTCCCCACTGTGTGTTACCCTCTCCTGCTACCTTCGTAAGAGCAAAGCAGCCCCAGATGGCGAGTTGGGGTCCCGGCCATCCAGAGCTGATACTGCCAAGCTCCTCAGGGGGCTGCCTACACCCCAGAGCACCAGTTCCATGTGGACACAGATGGAGGAGCGGAACATCCCATAGGGAGGGGATGATTTCATTCTCTTACACTGGATGTCTTCCCCAGGGTTCATGGCCATTCTCAGCCACAGAAAAGCCCTTTGTATGTTTTATTTGTCATCCTCTGCCTTGGCCACATATTAGAAGCACTTGTACTGAGGTATTTCACCTCCCCCAATCCTGGTTCAACTGGGTGGTGGGGACACAGGGAGGGGCTAGGGACTATTCCAAGAGACAGGAAAACCCAGCAGTGCTCCCCCTTGACACATAGGGAGCAGGGTGCCATAAACCAGGGACACAGGGTTATTCTAAGCTTTCCTTATCCTGGGCCCTCTCTTCTCCCCTTAGTTCAAGACCAGCACTCCTGATGTCACTGACAATAATATAAAGAAAGGTACAACAATAATTTTTTTCTTTGTTTGCCCCTTCTTAAGGAAGAGGACAAGAGGACAGCGCACGTACACAGATCTGCGTTTCTTGCTTCAGAACTCTCTTTTTCCTGGTGAGTCCCAGAGCACACAGGAGACAGAAAAAGAAGGATCAGGTTTTTTGGGTTTTTTCACTGGTGGGTAAACCAAGGCACAAGCAAGAAAGAGATGAGAGGCCCAGTTTTCCTGGTTTGCTGGAAGAAGGGTAGCAGGGACTGAGATTCCTTCTCTCCTCCTGGGGGTATATTGGGCTTTGCTTCTAAGCATCACCACAGTAGAGACTGAGAGAGGAGAGTTCTAGCTTTGGCTTTGTCGTAGCAATCTTGGGAACTTGGGCAAGTGATTTAAACTGCCCTGTGCCACTTCTGTACAGAGGGAATGACTCATTTTCTCTACCTCACAGTGTTCTGAGGCCCAAAGGAGAGAATGCATGCAATAGTGCTCTGGAGATCACAAAATGATCATTTACCTATGAATTCATTCTTCCTGTTACCCACGTTCCTTTGCCTCCTGAATCTGCTTTAAAATTCTCCATCTTCAGAAAGCCCACTGAGCAGCCCCTACCCCCACTGCGTCCATGCTGGCTCTGGGGTGCTGGGTTCTCACTGGACGCTTGAGTACACTGCCCTGTGATGTGCTTGAGTTTTGTTTTTAGAAGTTCCCCTGCACCTTATCTTTCCATCTGGCCATGAGGAAAGGGGCTCAACTTTCCTTTTCAAACTAGGCACACCCCAGACTTAGTGCCTCACAGGGTGGTGCTCCTCCCCAAGTCCCCCAAAGTGACAGCACCATGGGGGCTGCATGCACACCATGGGGCTGGCCAGGGATGCTGAGCCACAGACCTCTGTGAGAACTGCAGCAAGGAGTAGGCTGGAAGGGCCAAGCGCTTAATCAAAACCAGCTTTGTGCTTGCACAGCTGCCCAGGGGATAAAAATAATAGTAATAAAAGTTTAAGAGCAGCTTGTCTTTTCTGTCTATTTTAATCATTTTGTGATGAAATTGAACTCCATTTCTAGATCTGGGCCCCAGGGCTGGAGTCCTCTGCTGGCCTGGTTATGCCCCCAGCGAAGTGTGGGGGAGGGAGATGGAGGTGTGGGGCCTTGGGGGCCTCTACATAGAGAGGAGACTTGTCCTTATATGGACACCACCTCACCCCTTCCACTCCAGGGCTAGCTCTGGACTCAGGCCCTCCAGGGCAGCAGTTTTTTCTTTTGCTTCCCACAAGAGGTTGGTTCCCTGAGCTCTGATCCTAGGGAGGGGGAAGCTTCCAGGAGGCAGCAGGGCAGAGGGGTTGGGCTCAGCTCCCTGGGACAGCCCACTCCCCCTTGCTTGCCTCTGTCCAAGAGCAAACAGCAGGCTGGCATGATAAGGAGAGAGAGAGTTCTAGTCAGGAAGCTTGAGCTCCTTTTTGGCTCTGCTGTTTAGTGGCTCTGAGTCCTGGGGCAAGTTCCTGAGCCTTTCTGAGCCCGACCTTCCTCACTAGGGAAAAGCAGCACCTCAGCAGAGAGTGGAGAGGAGTGAATGGGTCATAAAGTAGCAGCTGACATTTATGGAGTACTTATTCTGCACACCCGCTGTGCTAAGTGCTTTCCATGACTACGTCAGATGGAACCATACCATCCGCCAGTATTTGTTTTTGACCTGCAAAACAGCACTTTAACTCATCCCATGACCCATTAGCTGCCTGTGACGATTTAAACAACAAATACGAAAGTGAGAGCAGACTTAGGAATATGGCAGGACCAAAGCCAACAACAGAAGGAAGGGTCCAAATCAGCTCAACGACGACCAGGAGTGCCCGATGGCCCTGCAACGGTCAGGAGGCATGCTGGTCAGGGTGACCTTGAGCAGGGACTCAGTCTCTGGATGCCTCGGAGGCAGCTGCTGTTACTGTCACTTCCCTAAAACCTGCCTGTCAAGGTCACCAATGATTTCTACATTGCCAAGTCCAGTGCCAACACTCACCTTTACTGAAAAGCGGCGTTCGACACATTGATCTTGATCATTCCTTTCTTCTTGAAATTCTCACCATTTGGCTTCTGGAACACCCCCATCTCCTGCATTTCTTCCCATCTCGCTGTGGCCATTCCTTCTCAGTCTCCTTTGCAGACCCCTGTCCTGCCCCCACCTCCCAGTGTTGGATTCTGCCTCCCTCCTTCTCTCCATCCACGTTCACCTGTAGGGACCACATTCAACCCCAGGGCATTAAACGTCCTCCACACATGGGTGGCTCTCCCTGTCCTTTCTACCTCCAGCACTGACCTTCCCCCTCAACTCCAGATTTAATGCCTGCCTATGTGACGCGCCCACTTGGGATGCCTAATAGGCAGATGAATGTCACACGCACAGAACTCGTGATTGTCCCCTAGCCCCCACATTCTGATTCCAGTAGGCCGGTACCACTGTTGATCTTCGCTCCCCCACAAAAACTAAGAGTCACCTTTGACTTCCCTTTCTTTCCCTCCATATCCAAAACATCAGCAAGCCCTATCACCCTGCGTCAAAACAGATGATGTGTCTGATCATTTCCTCTCTCTCACCGAGTCTAAGCTGCCATCATCCCCTGCCTGGGCTATAGTGGCAGCCTCCCATCTGGCCTCCCTGCTCTTCTTCCTACTCATCCTGGGTCTGGTCACCATAGACACTGAGTGATCCTTTACAAATGTCCAGTGTTGTCCCATCACACTTAGAATAAAATCCGGTTTCCTGTCACAGCCCACATGGCCTTAAGAATCTGGTCCCTGTCCTCCTCAACCTCATTTCCTCCCACTCTGCCACAGATCACAGCTCCCACCAGCCTGGCCTCTTCCCTCTTTCTGGAATGCCTCAAGCATAGTCACAGCTCAGGGCTGTGCTCTCGCTGTGACCCTGTCCCTCACTTCCTTCAGGTCTGTTCAAATGTCACTTCCTCAGAGAGGCCCCAGCAACTACCCTCTCTAAAAACAGCATTCCCTCCCCCATTACCCTGCTTTGCTTTCTTCATAGCACGTGGTGTCACCTGAGATTATGAGAGGTCTGTTCATCTGTATCACTGCCTATCCCCCACTAGAATTAAAGTCCTGAGAGCAGAAACTATTCCTGTTTTGTTTACTGTTTCTAACCTCAGCCCCTAGAGCAGTGCCTGGCACAGAGTGAGACTCAGATACTTGTTGAATGAGTGAATGGTGGCACAGGTGTCCACTGGAAGGTCCCCTCCTACCACAGACATGCATAACCGTGCATGGGCATAGAGCCCTATTCTCACTGGGAACTAAGGCTGGTTCCTCGGCTGGGGTGGCTGGGGAGGGGAGGCCTGGGCTGGGGAGGGCTGGATGAACCAGTGAGGGGCAAAGGTGTCTTCTGACTCCTATCTTGGGATTTTAGCCTAACAAGGGCTTTGTTTACTCGCCTCTCATCTGGGTCTGAGTGAGAGGAAGTGGGTTACTCAGTCCCATGTGCAGAAGGAATTTCCAGCAGCGAGGGCTGTTACCAAAGGAGATCTGGATCTCCTGAAGAGTGGGCCCTGCTGTGGTAATGTACTGCACAGCAAGGCTGGGCCAGGTCGCAGAAAGGTGCAGGCTTCAGAACCAGACATACCTGCAGTCTGCCAGGGTAATTCATGTTGCAATCTACCCTGCAGTGTGGTCCTCCAACATTGGATCTGCTGTGTACTGTCTGTGTGACCCAGAAAGACTGTTGATTCTCACTGGGCCTCAGTTTGCTCATTGAGAAAGATATCCTGCCCAACTGCTACACAAACCAAAAATGCAAAATGCATGAGTCTCTGGCCATGGCAGGCATTGAGGGTCAGCTTTTTCTCCTCTGGACAAGTTTTCTGGCAAGTCCTTACCCTCTCTAGGCTTCAGTGCTCTTCTGTGGCAAAAGTTGACACTTGACTTCTGCTGAGTTTGGAAGGAAGGGTGGTATAACCATAATCAGAGGAGTTGTAAAACACCCTGTTTCTTAAGGAGAAGAGCCAAACAGCATGATTAAAATAGCCAGATGTGCTGCATTATAAAGGTTACCTCCCTTATCTTTACCATATGATGGAAAGTATTTTGGCTAATATGGAACAGCTGATGAGAGCTCTTTGCCTCATTTTTATGAGGTCTTGAAATATATCATTATGTTGGCCACAGATGTATGGTTTTAATGGTGTCTGGCACAGGCTGAGTGAGATAGTGTGTGACGTTCAGGGGCCGGGGCCAGCCATGTGAGTGGCAGGGGGAAGACAGCCTAAAGGCCACATCAGCTGCAGTCCCCACACCTAGTGGAGAGAGACCTCACTGCCCCTTGGGAGGGATGCAGGACTGGGCCTATCCAGGCAGCTGCAGATGGAGATTGGACGAACCCACCAAATGTCTGGGTTTGAACACTCAATCATGGTTGGGGACAAGCAGTTCTTCAACGTAGTTTGATTCATGACTCCTTTTGAGAATGTGATTAAAAACTATGGACCTGTCTCTACACAAAGATGCTCTAACCCACATACACACAAAATTTTACCTATAATTTCAAAGGATACACAAACCCACTGGGATCTCTAAGTATTATACCTTGGGGAGCAGAGAGAGTTGAGAAGGGGTGACAGAATGAGGACAGGAAACCTACTCAGCTGGCAGAGCACCAGCCAAAAGGAAGTAAAAAGGTGCCGAAAGGAAAGGTGGCAGGGGAGCAGTTAAGGAGACTGCAGTCCTTCACCAGCAGGTGGTTCTTGATGGAAAAATAAAGCTAACTGAGGCAAGAAGACCACCCAGCATACAGGACACATCATATATCTCCAAGTATGGGGGAAAGAGTGGGGGTGAAGGGGCCTTCCCTTTTTCTCTCTGAAAACAAAACAAAGCCCAACTAACTGAGAGTCAGCACTGCTATCTCAGCTGGTCTACCTCCTATCACTTTTCTAGATTTACTTCTAAGACCCATCTCCTAATTTGTGGCCAGAGGCCAAACCCTGCCTTTGAAGGACTAAAGATAAATAATGATGGTCACCAAGATACGGAGAGCAAGAGAATCTTCCAGCAGACCTCTGGGCAAACAAAGTCCCTTGAGTTGCAGAACAATTCCCCAAATCCTTAAAATAAGCAAATAAATAAATAAAATAAAAATTCCCAAGTGCATTCTGTAGGGGAAAAGGAAATTTCATCTTGAAAATAAATCTGGAAAAGGTGCTGATATTTTACAGATAAGGAGAATGAATTGCTCTCCTGCCTTCAGCTAGCCATGTAAACAGGACTTAGAAGCTGGGGTTCCAAAGCAGATAACCTCATTAGCAGGCTGGCTTCCTTACAGCTCAGCTGGAATCAGCCTGAGGTCCAAGTGAGCAGTGGAGCTGTTAGGAACAGACTTCCAGGATCAAGTTCCCGGTAACGCTTTTCTTTTAACTGCAGCACCTGTATAGAAAGAAGCGGGGCTCTGACCTGGGTGGGTGACAGCTCAGGTGGGGGCAGACACACTCAGGAGCAACCAGCAGCAGCAGCCCTGGGCCAGAGCCTCAGGCATGTGCCACCAGTCCCCTTGTGAGCTGACCATAAACGCTGACCCATCAAATCTGCTTCATTAGATGCAGATGCCCTGAGGCAGATACATTTACAGCACTTCGTGGAGATGTGCACAATATCATCTTAATTTTTGGCTATTAACAATTTAATTTGCATTGCCACTGTGTCTTTTCTAATATGACTTCTTTTTAAGACTTTCCCCCACTCTCCCATTCATTAGGTACCTTTGATCTCAGCTTTGTGATAAGGAAATGGGATTATAAAATTAAGAATGAGGACAAAGATTCTTCATCTTGTGGAATGGAGGTGAAACAGGCTAGGGTTTTAGAACTCAAGTGATCACACTCAGGAGTCAGAACAACAGCAAAGCTGGTGTTTGAAATGCCTTATTTGGATACTCGTTTTTGATGTGTCACTGAAGGTTAGTAACCAGGCGTTTCAAGGGCAAGAAACTGCTTTCCCAAAATTACCTTTTTAGACATTTCCAAGCAAGTACTGAAACACAAAGAAAGGGCAGTGGATGCAGATCCTGAGCAGGGGTCCTGCCTGGCTGGGCCCCACAGGACGTGGGAGCCTCATGCAGAACGCTTTCCCCTCTGAATGGGCTGTTTTCTCATCCGTAAAGTGAGGTGTCAGTCTGAAACTCACAAGGCCTATTCTGCTTCTGAGTCTCCAGTTCTACACTCTTCGTGGAGGGTAGGAAAGAGTCAGGAATAGCTTTCTGCATTTCTTTAGGACAGATCTCATCTGCTCCTGCTCAGGCCGGGCTTTGCCCCTTCCTCATGCCCTCACAGGGAAGCCTGTTCCCCCACATCTCCTTCCTCCCTCTGTCTGTTAATCATTACTGCTCGCTTTTGGCAGAGGTGGCCTGTTCTCTCTACCCAAAGCCCCAGCCCCGACTCACCTCCTGAGGAGGTCTCCCCATGGACCCTCTTCCGCTCCCTCCTCCTCACGGTCTTAGACTGTGTCACTGGTCTGCCCAGCTGCACAGACCCTTGTTTACTGCAGCTTGTAAGATCTTTGTAGTCATTTTCCTGTGGGTGTGTCTTTTCTCCTGCCTGGTACTTCCCTGCCCAGAAGGATCTGGGTCGAGGGTCAGGACTGGCAAGGGCCCAGAGGTGAGCAGCCCCTCCTCTGCCAGGGGGTGGAGGTGCAGGCCATGGGTAGAGCTGCCGCTCTCCTCCAGTCTGGTTTTTGCAAATGATAGCTTGACACCCACCAAATGAACACCTTGGTCAGGGATGGCAGCTATGGGGCAGTTCCCTTCAGGTACAGGAGGAGCTGAGAAGTGGATCCCTGCGTATGTGTTGTGGTGATGAGTGGGTACAACCTACCGTCCACGGTGACTTGGCAGGAGCACTCGGCCTGGCCAGCACTGTTCTTGGCTACACACTTGTATAAACCTCTGTCCTCAGGCAGTGCCTTCTCGATGGAGATGGAGCAGAGTGAGCCTGGGGAGGAAGAGGAGGAACTGTTGAGTGGACCAGGTATGATCCCAATACTTGCCTTGGCAGCTGGAGCATGGCTGGTGAGAGTAATTCACACCGGTAGCCTCTGGGAGCCCAAAAGCCAGAGGCCTCGTGGAAATCAGCCCCCTCTCCTCACCAAAGCCAGGACACTGTGCTGATAACCCTTGTCCAAAACGAGTGATCTCTAAATATGCTCGCCTGGTATCCCTTCGCGTGGAAATCAGCCCCCTCTCCTCACCAAAGCCAGGACACTCTGTGCTGATAACCCTTGTCCAAAACGAGTGATCTCTAAATATGCTCGCCTGGTATCCCTTCCCCCACTCGAGAGTCCACTTCTGGGGACCTGATGGAAAACTACGGAAGGAGGGAGAGAAATAGTCTCTGCCTTTGGAGAGCATCCAATACAACAGCAGGAACAGATGGACATGGCTTACACACTGCATGTCACCGAGAGATAAGGAGTCAGGCACAGGTTTACAGACCTGTGGCAGGAACAGTGGCAGGGGAGGGGTTCTGCCCAGCTCACAGCAGTGATTCTGGTAACGCATCTTAGAAAAGGGAATTTTGAACAAAGAGGTAGGTGGGGGAGGGCAGGAATCTTTGTCCAGGAGGGCACAGGCCTGTGGAAGTTGTGCTGGAAGGAGAATGTAAATGTAGCCCAGGACCCCAGAGCTGACTTTTCAGGACTGGTGTCTGAGCTGAAGAACCATAGCCTATGAGGGGCACTGGGCTTGGGAGAGGCACTTTGGGGCTGTCCCCTTCAGTGCCAGGTCTTCTGGTCACCTCAGAGAGGGGTGGGGATGGCCTTCCTTCCCCACGGACCCTCACCTGGGTCCACACTTGCCCCAGCGCACCACTTCTCACCTGGTTGGGAGAAAGAGGAGTCAGGCTGGGCACACACAGGAATCTGGAGTCTGGTCCTAGCCCATCCCTGTACTCTCACCCCAGAGCTGGCTACTTGTCCTTTGGGGGAACCCCTTGGGGTATGGGGAGAGGCCAGCTGAGGACTGGACCTGCCTGGCCCAGGAGAAAGGCAGGTGTCCTCCAGTTCTTGCCATCAGACACATAAGCCAACCACATGGCATCCTGCCCAAAGCTGCCCTTATTGTCAGGGCAGCAGCCACGCACAAGGAGGAGGACAAAACCACGTGTATCCCTCTGCCTGAGCATACACACACATACATACACAATGCCATCAGCACTGGGAGGGCAGAGCGGTGTGCATCCCAGTGTGTGTGGGGGACAGCGTGACCCAAAAGGGCCTTCTGACAGATACAAGGATATTCAGAAAGAGGAAGGGTACCATTAGCTCTGCACAGAGACCCTCACTAAGGCTGGAAGAGAAGGTAAAGACGTAATATTTCCCTTTACTTCTTGGTGCCTGGGTCATGTTTTCAACAGAGAAACCTTAGAGCTACAAACACCTGCGGCAGGCTGGCTGATCTGCACCTATTCCCACCTCTTACACCCTTACACAAACCCCACCCCTCAGGAAAGGCCCCACTCTCTTCTCCCACAGGGGAGGGCAATGGGCCACAATGTCTTCTCGTGGTGGTTAGGAGGCAGAATCTGCAGAAACTGCAACAGAAAGGATTTAGTCAGATTTTAAAGAAGTCTGTCATGAAGAGTGGGAACCGTGAAGCACAGGAATAGGGGAATGAGAACTATCTTCTCAGGAGAGACATTCCCATTCATCTGGGCAGGCAGGAGGATGCAGAGACGGCTGCTGGCCCCAACTCAAGGCTTAGAGGACACTGACCCCAGCTTGCAATTTTCCCTCAGTCTGGGTGGGGCAGAAGCTCTGGGAGCAGATATCTCACCATCCCCAATGAACATCCTGCTCAAATCCTTGATATTCTTTCAGTTTCAGTCCCCCAGCTGCCTTCGGCCTTAAACCAAAATGACACAAGCTGCCAAGACAGTAGTGAGACTAGCAAGGGAACAGGGGAACCCCCCCCTCACCTCCCCAAGGCAGGGCATCAGAGCAGGCAGAGCTGGACTCCTGGCCACACAGCAGGCTGCAGAGGGCCTAGGCTTGGAGGATCAGCTACCCCAGATGAAGAATCTGGTATTTCCTGTGGGACAGCTCATTCCTGACCTCCAGAAGAAAAACCATTTCCCAGCGTTTTTTTTTTAAGAAGTCTCAGCCTGGTGGGGAATTTTGCAAAAGAGGTGAGGGGGATGGGAGAGGCCAGAACCAGGAATCCACCGAGTGGCTCAGCTAGAGTCTGCCTGAGACAGCCTCTCATGGCCATGGAGTAAGGGCTCCATGTCTAAAGCTCCTGGCTCACTCCTTTTTTTGACTGGGATGGGGGTGTGGGGGAGAGGAGCGAGTGGCTCAGCTAGAGTCTGCCTGAGACAGCCTCTCATGGCCATGGAGTAAGGGCTTCATGTCTAAAGCTCCTGGCTCACTCCTTTTTTTGACTGGGATGGGGGTGTGGGGGAGAGGAGAGATGAAGGTTGGGAGTGGTCTGAAGCCCTGGAGGCTCTGCAGTGCCTCCCTGACCTGGCCTATCTGGTAAGTTGAGGCCAACACTGGACTCATCCCCAGATCACTTCCTCAGATACAGTGGCCTCCTTGTCACCTAGGACCTCCAGTCCTAGGAGGACCTCTTCTGCGCTTCCAAGTCACCCTGGGCTCACCTTTATCAAAACATGTCTCACAAGGCCATTACTGAAATATATGCTTGCTTCCCACACTAGCTCCCTGAGGGCAGTGACCACGTCTATCCTAAATGTTTTTCCTGAGCCTGGAATGCAGTTGCAGTAAAAAAAAATATTAGCCATTTTCAGAAAGGCAAAGGCACATTTCTGTAGCTGGTGATCTGGTAGGATCTATGCAAGAAAAAGATCATGAACACTTAAATCTAACCTACTGTTGAAAAAGATGACAGTTTCCAGAAGGAAAAAAAAATTCTTAATTCAGAGTTCTTCAAATGGCTCATGCATTCAATGAAAGGGGCTAGAATAATGCCTTGAGCATAGTAGATGCTGCATAAACCCACTTTTTGTAGGATAAACTTTCACAGGTTTTGAAAAACCCTTTGCAAGATTCCACCCTGAAGGCAATTAAAAATGAATCACCGGTTGACAATGGCCACAAAAATGAATCATCATTATTAGGTTGGAGGAATGTTCTGCCAGGGGAGAAACCTGGCCTGGAGACGGGAAGCAAAGTGTAAAAATCAAGTGCTTCTCACAAGCACCACAGCACTTCTGCTCTCCTTGGCTCACAGGGCCATCCGCCTCCCACCCCTCAGCAGAGGCGGTCCAGAAAGAGCTGGGGACAGCCTGGGAGGCCCAGGCACCCATCCCTGGAGGGTGGGCCCTGCTGTTGGCACCCATCAGCCCTGCAGACCTGGGGTGCAGAAAGGTCACCTCCACATGTCTGTGTCCCTCCACAAATTAACTAACCATTGACCCAACAGATGGCTGTCATACCTCTTCTGTTCTCCTCAGTGCTAAGTGGGGTGGACATAATCCTGTCTTGGGGTTCTGTAGGCTACGGAGCCTATCCAAGCTACAGACACCTGAGAAGCCCCCCAAAACCTAAACCAGAGCGTCCTCTAGCAGTCAGCACACAAAGATATACATGTCGATGGGGAGGGAAGAGAGCACAAGAATCTCATGGCCAAAAATGGTGACACGGTCTGGGAAGGCATCCTGGGGAAGTGAATGTTGACTGCAGAAGAGACGACAGAATGGGGATCAGCACGGCGGGGCAAGAAGGATTCCAAGTCAGAGAGGTGGGGTGCTGGGCTGAGTATGAGGAACAGGGAGACCAGTGCAGCCAATCCCTTCATCTTCCTCTCCAAACCCCCTCAAACCTCCAGCTTCTTCATTCCCACTGACGCCATCGCTGCAACCCCAGACACCTGTGCTCAGTGGTCTTCCACTCCTTGCTCTTCTTTACCTACCCCTGCTCCACCCTGCCCATGAAGCCAGGCTACAGGTTCTCTTCTGTCCTTGTTTCTTGGGCTGGTTATTTCCTCTCTGTGGCCATGGCTACTGTGCTGGTCCAGGCCTTACCACTTTTCTCCTTGATCTCTTCAGTAGACTTGGTCCTAGTCTTTTGGGCATGGAGTCCATCAAAACCCCTAAAGCCCAGCTTTGTGTACAGTGCTCTTTACTCCAATATCTTGCATGGCTCCTGATGGCCTTTAGATGCTAGTTCCTTGGCGTGGTATAGGATGACACTGGGGCCATGGAGAGGCTGTGAGCAGGCCTGCCCTTGCTGCTGCAGACCCCTGCCTGGAGAGCCCATCTCCTGCTGCTTCCCTGCTGATCCAAGTCCTGGCTTGCTTCTAGGCTCAGATCAAGGCCCAGCACTTTCACATCAGCCTTTCCCTCCAGCCCCTCTCCTCCTACTGACACACTCCTCAGCACGTGGCTGCAACAGGTTTACTACTGTGAGTCGCTGTCCTCTCTTTCTAGATCTATTGAGAGAAGATCCATTCCATCTCTCAGAATCCTTACTCCCTGCAGTGAGACCTGCTGAAGTGGCAACTTAGCACTTAAGGCCTTAGAATACCTTTCTCCTTAACAAAACACCAGGCTCTTGAAGATGCTGTGAGTGAAGGGATAAAGATGGAGCTGCTATTTTGAGACAAGGCACTCTCCCCTACTGTGGCTACACAGGCCTATTTCAAGGTCTGCTTCCTCCACTGCAGGGAAAACACCAGAAACCTGGCACACCCAGGGGGCCCCACCAGTCTTTCAACATTTTGACAACTGTTAGCAATATCGAGGAGTAAATAGCCACCAGTATTTACAGTTGATAGACAAATTCTCAACTGCTACCATTATTCTGACAAACTAAGAAGAATTAACTAAGAGGTAATATAGCATTTTGGTCTAGGCACGGGGAACTCAACCACCTGAGTTCAAATCCCAGCTCTGTTACTTATGAGCTGTGCAACCTTGGACAGGTACATAACTTCTGTGTTAGGTGGACATTACAGTAGCTGTTGTGAGGTTAAATGAATGAAAAATGTAAGATGCCTAGGACAGTGACTGGCACATATAATGTACAACAGATGCAAGCTATTCTTACTTTTAAATGAAATTCTAAATATTTAGAATATTTTTTAAAGTTCAATCTGGGGCTGTCTCTGTAATCATCTCCCCTCCCTCCTAGTCTCTATCTTCTTGTGCTAGCCTTCTTTTACTCATTTCTTCTTGCTGCTATCTTGGACCTAAACTGATCCTTTAGGACAGTTTCTGGGGGGGGCGGGGATGCTGGAGTAGCTGGGGTCTCTATGCCCGTTAACACTAAGAGATCAGCAGGTAAGACACCCTCCAGGCCCTGTGGGCATGAGAAGACAATGGTTAAAAGCTCAGGATGTTTCCAAGATCAGGGCTGGGGTCTGCCTTACACTGCTTAGTTGAGTGGATTGTGTTTATAAGCAGCCCTTGGTGGCTCTGGGTTTAAATCCCATGGAGGTCCCAGAGCAGCTGCACGGCTTTGGGCACTGCCCCCAGCTGTCTGAACCTCATTTTCCCTGAGGTTGGTGCAGCAGTGGACCTCACATTGGGCAGGCCTGTGTGACTGGACATGTCCCAAGGATGGTGGCTGCCCACCCTCCTTCCTGCTTGAGAGACCTCCACAGGGTAAACTGTGAAATGTTCCCCATCAAGGTTTCTGATCAGTTTTACCAAGCGCTTTCCAACTGGGAGGGCCCTACAGGGGTGACAGGGAGGCTGTGGTATCAACTCCCTTGGACATCTCACCCCATCCTGGTAATCCCCCATGCCCACTTATGTGTGGACCTCAGGGAGGCTGAACTAGCAGAGGCAGGGAATGGATGCTATGATTTCTGGAGCATGATGCCAATCTGGGGACATCCATATGAAAAAGTTACCACGTCAACAGATATAACATGTTTTTCTCTCTGCTGGCCAATTTCCCCTTCACTCCTTCAGTGTTTAGATTCAACATGCTCGGCTGTTCTGGATTTGCTTGTCTGGGATGCAGAGTGAAGAGAGAAACATCACCGTGAGCTGAGAGGGTTTCTGCTATCTCCAGACACTTCATTCCAGTTTTTAAGAGGAAGCGAGGCAGCAGAGGGATGAGAGGTGAGGGAGGGAGTGGGGAGGGGTGCAGCTAGATGAGGGCATGGAGAGCAGCACTCAGGGGAGGAGTAGTTCTGACAAATCAGCTGACCTGGATTTGACAGGACCTGTTCACTCCAGCCTCTGCTGTGGCTGCCCTCTGCCCCTCAAGGGGAAAAGCCACCTCCCCAGGGAGCTTCTATGTACCCTACCCTGGCCAGAGCCACTAGCATCAGCCCCCAGCTCAGGCAGGACACTACTGCAGTACTGGCAACCCATCCCTCTGCCAGAGTGGGGTGCAGAATGCCTGCCGGCCTTGGAGCTCCCACCCAGGCTTGGTATTTACAAAAACACTTCAAACCTAACTGAGGGTACAGGGAAAATACTCCTCTCCCCCCTCTCTCCTCTCCAGGTATAAATTGGCTCATTGGAGAGCTCCAGACCCCAAAAGGCCACAGATGGCAGAATTTGCCCCCCCTCTTCTCCCTACCACCCAAGAATGTAAAATATCAGCAAACAAAAGTCTCATCCAAATTAGGAAGCGAGCAGCTCTGTTTACCATGTGTGCCGTAGGAGCAGTTTTGGCTTCCCCCACGGGTCCCTTCAAACTCACACAATGCAATCAAGACTTAAATTGTTGATGACCCCCACTCACAGTCCCATGCCATCTGGTCACTGCACACCCCTCCCCACACCGAAAATGCTGCTGCTTAAGCAGCTTCTCACTTAGAGCCCCCTGCCGGCTCCAGTCCCCATGCCTCCCATTTCCAGGCCCCCTCCATGCTGGAGTTGTTAGGCATCGGCTCAGGCCCAGGTCTACTCTGGGGAGCCGGGGAGGGGTGCCATGAGAGGACTCTGCCAGATGGATCCCGAGACATCGGCATGTACTGCAAGGACCAGAATACCAGCTCTCACCCCCAGCAACGGGGCAGGTACCCAAGGCCCCTGAGTGGCAGGGGGACCTCCCCTATGAGTGAGGGGGGTACAGGGGCCGGGCATTCCAACCCTAGCTACAGGCTACATTCAGTGATCAACAAGACCAAGGCTCCATGAGCTGACAATGGTACAGGGTCCCCTTCTTCCCTGACCCCCCTCATTTACCTTCTTGGGAGAGGATGATGAACTTGGTAGTCTTGAGTGTCTTTCCATTCAGTGTCCAGGTGATGGTGGCCAGGGGGTCAGAGGACACCTGGCACTGGAGGAGCAGCTTCTCACCCTCTGCCACATGGACATCTTGTAGCTTCTCCTTGAAGATTGGGGCTGTCCCTTGGTTCTCTGGTCTTTTTTCATTATCTGTGGTTCCTGCATGCTCTTTCTTGCAGTTCACATCATTCTTAACCTCCTTCTTGAGTTCTTCTTTCCCAGCTGGTTTCAGGGTCTCGGCAGGCTTGATGTTGCCCACGGATTTCAGGGTCTCGGCAGGCTTGGCATTGCCCACAGGTTTTAGGGTCTCGGCAGGCTTGGCATTGCCCACGGGTTTCAGGGTCTCGGCAGGCTTGGCATTCCCCACAGGTTTCAGGGTCTCGGCAGGCTTGGCGTTGCCTACGGGTTTCAAGATCTCGGCAGGCTTGGCATTGCCCACGGGTTTCAGGGTCTCGGCAGGCTTGGTGTTGCCCACAGGTTTCAGGGTCTCGGCAGGCTTGGCATTGCCAACGGGTTTCAGGGACTCTAAAGGCTTGGTGTTGCCCACAGGTTTCAGGGTCTCGGCAGGCTTGGCATTGCCCACGGGTTTCAGGGACTCTAAAGGCTTGGTGTTGCCCACAGGTTTCAGGGTCTCGGCAGGCTTGATGTTGCCCACGGGCTTCAGGGTCTCAGCAGGCTTGGCATTGCCCACAGGTTTCAGGGTCTCGGCAGGCTTGGCGTTTCCCACAGGTTTCAGGGACTCTAAAGGCTTGGAGTTGCCCATGGATTTCAGGAACTCTGAAGGCTTGGCGTTGCCCACGGGTTTCAGGAACTCTGAAGGCTTGGTGTTACCCACTGGTTTCAGGGTCTCAGCAGGCTTGACATTGCCCACAGGCTTCAGGGATTCTGAAGGCTTGGTGCTGCCCACGGGTTTCAGGGTCTCAGCAGGCTTGACATTGCCCATGGGCTTCAGGGATTCTGAAGGCTTGGCGTTGCCCAAAGGTTTCAAGGACTCTGAGGGCAGAGCATTACCCACAGGCTTGGGACTTTCTGCTGCCTTGGCATTCAAAGCCTCAGCATTACTGCTACCATTCTCTGCTGGTAATTTCTTCTTGCTGCCCAGCACTGAACGAAAATCCGGGGTGGCTGGTTTTGGAGATGGCACCTTCTCAGGCACTGGGGTCTTAGGAGTCCCTTTCTTGGCCAGGACAGAGCGGAAGTCGACCTGCTGGGGACTATGCACCTTCCTCTCTTCCTCGGACACAGTCTTTGGCTTCACTTGCCGCTGCAGGTTGGCGCGGAAATCCATCTGCTCTGCTGGGATCTCCTTCAGGTCTTCTTCTGACAAGGTCTTGGTACTCACTTTCTTGCCCAGGAGGTCACGGAAATCCAGCTGCTCCACCTCCTGCTGGCGGATGGCCTCCTCTGTGTGCTGCCTCGTCTCCACGCGTCTCTTCAGCACCCCCCGCACATCCTCGCCGTCTTCCTCCTTGGGCCAACTCTGCCCTCTTGCTGGCCAGCCAGGCCTCAGGGTCCCATAGCAGTCACCACCACCACCATCAGCACCAGCTCCTTCACCACAGAGGCCCTCACAGCTGGCAGGCTCCCTCCCCCTGCAACCAGTGAAGGGAAAAAGGAAAGTAGCAGGAGGAAAAGGGGCTGGGTAAGAAAGAAACGTCAGGGGAGAGTAAATCCCCCGAGGACGAGGATGGGAGGGCAGGGAGGAGGGGTAAAGAGAGGTGGGGGCAGGCCAGGCTGTGTTTATAGAAGGGAACTTTGGGGAGAGGCGTTCCCGCTTGCTTAGCTGGTTTATTACATTGGTAATGACTTCAGTAGCCTTATAAGGGTGTGTGAAAAAAAAAAAAAAAACAGAAAACACTTCACCCCCTCCCTTCCTTGCTCTCCCTCCCTCACTCCCCTTCCAGTCTCTCACTTTTGGCTCCTGCAGCCTCAGCTGGAGATACAAACAAGCTGGGGCTGCTGAGCTGGGCTGCAGGGCTGAGGGAAGGGGAGGGTTGTGGCATGGGCCTGGCTGGGCAGCTCCTGGGGGCACTCACCGCAGGGTGGGGCTGGCAGGGCTGTTCTGTAGCATCAGTGACACCTGGCAACTGCATTCGCCAACCTGGTTCCTGAAGAATTCAAGGATCAATGAGGATCAAGAGGATCTCTGGGCAAATGGCCTGTTCAGCACAGGGGCTATGAGGAGTACTGGGTAAGCAGGGACTTGGCCACAGGCTGGATGGCCACCAGGGAAGAGGTTCACTGGCTCAGCTGCAAGAGCCATCCCAGACTTAGGGTTAGGGCCGGGACCTCTCACCCTGTGGTCACCTTTTATTTTCCCAGCTCTTGTTTAAAAAGAAGGTGGGGGAAGAATCTCTGACCAACAGCTAAGAGAGGTAACTAGAAGTAGGAATACCTTTCTGTAAATACATTATATAATATAATCAATCACTCGATCAGTCAATAAAAGAAGAGGAATGAAGACTAGCTCTGCTGGGGACTGTGATGGAGCTGCTAGGTCTAGACGGACAGGTTCTGGTCAGCCTGCTCAGTGACCTTGAGCTTGACTTCATGCTCTCCTAACACAGAGGTGGTTACTTCCCCAGCTGCTACTTCTCTTCTGCTCATGGAATGAAAAACCCCCAACCTCCACTCACCACTAATGTTCTTAGAACTTTTTGTGTTAAAAACCTAACAGGTGTCTCCCTACATGGGAGGCCCTTTCTTTTCTTCCTTCAAGTGGGGAGGGTTCTGGATTCTTCAGGTCCATAAACCCATTCAGTCTCCTGTGACACGGCGGCTGAGGCCTCTTTGCTCAGGGGAGGAGGCTGTGCCATGCGTGGGTGCCACAGTGCCTGCATTTACTGCAGGCCATCCTTGCTGCCCTGCAAGGCTGCCACCTGCTGGTGTTTCTAGCTCAGACCAGCCAAGGAGGTTCTGCTCAGACTGGAGCAGAAGGGGCAGGTCTGAGAGCCACAGGAGACTTCATGATCATAACGACTGCATTTTATATAGTGCCTCCAGCTTTCACGACTTTCACACCTGTTGTCTTTCTTGCTCCCATAGTCAGGTGTAGGATACTACTATGCTCATTTCAAAGTTAAGGAAAGGAGGCTCAGGGTTTACGTGAAGCAGTGCTGGGACTCTCAGGGCCTCTGAGCTTCAACACAGTCCTCTAGATGTGACTGTCTCACTAGCACCACAAGGGCCAACACATGACAGATGTGCTATGCTCTGTGACAGGTTTCATACGTGATCCATCTCTCTTAATCTATGACAGCTCTGTTAGTTGGAGTCAGCACTGTTTTCGTAAGTAAGAAAAATGAGGCCTATAAAGGTTAAGTAATTTGTCTAAACTCTCAAAGTTAACTATTGGAGAAAGGGGATGGGACCTGGCTCTGTCTACCTGAATCCAAGAACTTTGACCTTCGTACCCGCCCTACAGTGCCCCCAGTACAATCTGTTCTGGTGTGTGTGTGTGTGCACGCACACATGTGCGTCTATATGCATATGTAAATGTCAACCACATGCAGGAATCCACACATATATGGGTCTACCTGGCAGGCACCTGCACCTGGAGGTTCAAGTTTGGAAATAAGTGGGCACACTAAGTTGTACGCATATGGACAGACATCTGAGGGTGTGCTCATGTGTGTTCTTCTGCTGTGTGGGTATCTCCCTCACTTTGCCTGGCCTCCCTCCCAGTGGACAGATACTGGCAACCCATGCACGGCATGGCACATGATCCTCGGGGGATACAGGGGTTGCTGATGACTCCTGGGTGCTGGGACCCATTTGAAGCTACCTTCCAACTCTCTTCTCACCTATTGGCGTCCCCTGCTTTGTCCCTTTCCACAGTGCCCTCCTGCTGTCCCAGGCTGCACCAGTGCAGTGCCTTCCTGGCTACTTTAGCTCTTTTACTCCTCTCTCCTCCCTGGCCACCCATCCCATATAGCCCATCCCCTCCTGGTCACCCTCCTCAGTGCTCAAGCTCTGAGGGCACAGATTTAAGGTTCAAAGAGCCTCATGTCTGGAGAATTTTAGGGCCCAGGATGCTTCTTTGTTCAACAAACAGCAATTAGGAGCCTCATTTAGTGCCAATGGGAAGACTAAGTCAGAGCACCCTAAGCTCTCAATGCTCAGAAAGGCTTATGGGCCTTGGGTCAACTTGCACAATGACCACGTGAGGTCATTTTGGGGCTGAGGCCTAGCCCCCTGGCACGCTTCTGCAGGCTGCTGGCCAGTGCTAGCCCATTCTTTTCCCACTTTTCTTTCAAGCACAGTGCTGTGGTGCCCAGGTTGACATGGAGCAAGAAAATCAGATGCCCAGGAGCTATGTTTACCTGGTGGCCCTTTTTGACATCTCCTCAGCTGAGTTTCCTCCTGTCACAAGTAGAACCCAGCCCAGATGCAAACATCAGGAACAGACACTGACCAGATAGCCCTGTTTTAGTCCAGCAAAGCCCCTCAGAGGCTCTAAATGGTGGGGAGCCCTGTTCCCAGGGCTGGAGGATGCTGTATCTCCCCGTGGGGCAGGAAGGACAAGGCTTCTGTTGTTTCCATGACCTGTCCTCAAGGCAGGAAACACAGACACAGATGAGCCCCTCAAGGCCTCACCCTGAAGCACCCAGGCATGAGTTGGGCAGTGGATGGTGGAGAATCTGGATTCCAAGGCTGGCCCACTAAGTGCATCATGTCTTGGGGGGTGACCTGGGGGTAACTACTTCTACAGCCCTAAATTTAAATCTCTGCTGGGCCTTTAAGGCAAATCATGGGTTCATTTGGAGCCCACATAGGTCAGAGGGGCCTCTTGCCTGGGACCCACATGCCAGATAACCTCGCCAGCTGGAACAGCATATTGGGGCCATTTTTGGCATCTGCACATACCCAGTTGCAAGACTAGTCTGGGGCTGAGGACGAGGCCTCATCCCAGCTGCTGCCACAAAGGATAGGGGCTACCAGCCTGTGTGCTGTGCCTTTCACAAACTAACAGACGCTTTTGCCCCTGCTTCTCAAGCCTTGAATGAGAAGCCCACTCTGGCTACAAAGCCTTGGATCCTGTACACTCTGAATACCCAACCTCTGGGATGGATTTTATATGTAAAATTAGTTTAAAGAACTAATGTCCTGGCAAGTATCAATTTTTCAAACACTCCAGCTGGAATTCAGAGCTGACATTTTGACATTTCCCCTTTCGGTACAGGAGACTAGATCTAGGGAAGGGAAGAGAAGGTAGAAATGATGACCCATACCTGCCTCACACTTTAGCAGGAACAAACAGAACCTGCCTCCCCCACACACACCCCACTTCCTCCATGCCATCCAGTCTTCCCCCTTGAAAGGCATTCCGCCTTGGGCCTAGGTCTGATTTCTGTCAGGATCAGAAAAGCTGGGGGAGTGGGGAGTGTCTGAGGGGTGGAATGAGGCCCCTGGCAGGCCTGGTATACACCTCCCAGGAGAACTTTCCACTGACTTGCTCATTTTCAGCTGGGGACAAAGCCAAGGCCAGGACAACAGACTGTCAAAGGAATAAAGAGGCTGGATTTTCGGAGGGAAAAGAGCCCAGGGCTGCATGGGTGGAGGCTCCATATGGTTCCCCAGGCCCCCCAAGTTCCCAGTGCATTTGAGAAACCCCACATACTGGACCATAAGGAAGGGACAGGCATCTGATTTAAGTCAGAAGATGAGGTTTGAACTCGGGCTCTGCTACTGCTCACCTTTGGGTGGCCATGAGCAAGTCTGCGACCCTGAGACCTCAGTTTCTCTGTTATTACATGAGGAGGAGGCTAGATAACTTCTGAAGTCCCTCCCAGCTGGGACAGTCTAAGTTTTATGGTTGTCCTAAGTTTTATGGCTGTCCTCAGCTGGCCCCAGACAGTCTGCCTGCCGACCTCCCAATGCAGCCCTCCTCTCTGGCCTGGCACATGTCCTGTAGCCCTCTGCTTTATACCCCCCCCCCCCCACACACACAGCCTATTCAGCAGCCAAACCTTTTCTCATTTGCTGAGACTCAGCTTTTCCTTTTTCCTCAGAATCCCACAAAAAGCTCATCTCCTCTAGTATGTCTAGCATGATTAATGTGAGTACTGTCTCAAAGTGCTATTCCTATGCAGACAAGCTCATTGGCAAGTATTTTCTATTCTTCGCACTGGCTCAGGGAATAAGAGTGTATCTTCTCCCATTTGGGAGATAGATTTGCCTTCCTAGTAATAACTGGCTTGGGCACAAGGCAGAGAGAATTGATGTGTTCCGAGCACACTGCTGATGGCAGCAGGGTGGCTAAGAGCCCATGACCATCCCATCAGCTGACCACAGGCATGTCACTGAGCTCAGCTGAGATTCATTGAGCCTTGCCCAGGTCAGCAGAACTTCCTAGCAGACCCAAAGACTCCTAAGAAATACTAAGAAATAATAAATGGCTTTTTAAAAATTGACTATTTTCTTAAACGCCACCAAGTATGTGGGGTGGTTTGTTATACAACAAAAGCTAACAGATACAAGTATAAAGAACATGCCCAGAAAGGACCCAAGGGGACGGGGTACATACTGGTGTTTGTAACTATTGTAGGCATGATGTTCCATCATGACAGCAGCCTTGGCATGTAGCTACAGAGCCTATTTGTAGCTCAGGGCCTTGAACATGATGGGCCCACTGAGGGGGAATGATGAACTCCAGGAGAGGAATCCCCTTGCCAAGCAGCCAGGCACCCGAGCCGGGGCACACTGCCACTTGCAGGTTAAGGCACAGACCAGCACTCTTCCTCAATGCTCACACCAAACCTAGGACCCACGGCAGGCGTTCTGTCCCCACCTATCAGGGTTAGCACAGAATTTTAAGAATTGGAGCATTTTAAAGGTAGAAGAACATTTCTATATCACATTCATTTAACAAATAGTTACCAAATGCTGACTATGGGCCAGATACTGTTCTAGGCCTGGAAACACAGCAGTGTGCCTTCATGGAGCTTAGCTTCCTGCGTAACCTAGCAAGGCCTTGAAAAAGCAAGAAAGAAGGAAAGGGAGAGTTAGCCTCCCTGTGGTGGTTTTTAAAATGTCTACAAATTCTTTGATACTCCTCTCTCCAAGAGGTGGAACTTAATTCCCCTCCGCTTGAGTAGGAGTTGTACTTAATGACTCACTTCTAAACACAGAATGTTGGGAATGACAGTGTGTGACTTCCAAGTGTAGGTCACAAAGGACACTGCAGATTCCAACTTGTGCTCTCTCTGGGATCACGCAGTCTAGGGAAGCTTCCATGTCATGAAGACACCCAGCAGCCCTCTGGGGAGGCCCACGTGGCAAGGAATGGAGACTCCTGCCCACAGCTAGTGAAGGAGCCATCTCGGAAGCCGATCCTCCAGTCCCAGTCACACCTTCAGAGATTGCAGCCCCTGTTGACATCTTGACTGCAACTTCAAAACCACCAGGCTAAGCTGCTTCCAAATTCCCAGCCCACAGAAACTGTGAAATAAAAATGTTTGTTGTTTCAAACTGCTGTTTGGGGGTGATTTGTCACACAGCAATGGATAACTAATTCATTTCCTCTATCTTCCTACTTTTCCAATTTTAATTCATTTCTCCATCCTTCCTATTTTCCATATACCACACAATGAGGGAACGAGACCCTGGAGGTAATGAGACAGAGGATTCTGGGGAATGAGCCCAGAAGGGAAGTTCTCAATGAGAATCTGTTAGGCTGAAGTGGAGGAAACAGCAACTTGTCAACAGCACCGAGCCTACACTTGCTTTATCTTGAAGAGCAAGCCACGTCAGTGTGTACTTCCTCTGGTTCCCCAGTCCCAGGTCAGGGGAGCAAGGAGTTTTGGGAGAGGGTTTAGGGGAGGCCAGCAGGCCTTGCAGACTCACTTGAGCAGGATCTCGTACTGGCCAGCGTGCCGGGGCTGCACGTTCTTGAGAACCAGGGTGAAAACATCCTCATTCTGTAGCACCTCGAAGTGGCCAATGTCTTTGCAGAGGGCTTTGCCATCTCGGAGCCAGTGCACAGTGGGAAAGGGATCCCCAGCTATGGCACAGGAAATGAGGACACTCTGGCCCAGGGAGGCTGTCACCGAGCGAGGCTTGCTGATGAACCAGGGCTGGGTGCCATCATGAGGCTCTGGAAGTTGGCAGAGGGTATAGCTAAGAGGGAGGACCTTCAGCAGACAGCCTCCACTCAATTCTCCATGGTGGTGAAGGGCGGGAAGACAGTGTCAACACAATGAGAGCTTGTCCAGAAATCACTTAGAATGGATATGCGTTACAGCACATCCTTCTCATTGCAAATTTGTCTTTGTTACATTCTCAGAGGATAATATGAGTGTGAATTTGTACATGCAAAGCAAGGGGAGGTAGCCTGGGCTAGGTGCTAACAATCTGCATCAGGTGTGCATAATGAAGAGTTGTCATGCGCGTTATGTGGGCTTAACTTGCCTCTTCTCTTAAGCAGAAGTTCTCTAAAGGCAACAACTCTGATAAGCCCACACTCACTTTGTAAGCTATCACTGCCAAATTGTTAAGTGCATTACACATTTCCCTCTTAGCACTCCATGCAGCTTGTCATCAGTAACCCTGAGAGGAGAGGGACTTCAGAAGGCTGGGCAGGGCAGCCCCACTCAGCCAGAGCTTGGGATGTGGGATAGGTAACCAGCCTCTGGGGCTGGGCTAGAACCAAGGGAGCAGAGAACAAAGCAGGCCCACGTGGTTTCCTCAGCTCCAAATGGCTTGTGGAGAGGCCACAGCAGCAACCCCTCCCCAGATGCTCAAAGGTGAGCAGGCTGGCCTCACCTTGCACTGTGAGCACGGCCTGAGTGCGGACCTCTCCCGCGCTGTTCCAGGCTTCACAAGTGTATGTGCCAGTGTCCTCTGGGAACACCTCCTGGATACAAAGGCTGTGCCGAGAGCCTCTCTGTTCAAAGTGAAAATCCTCTGACTCCTGGATCTCATTCCCGTTGTGAAGCCAGATGACCTCAGGGGGTGGATTACCTGAACGTGGAGAAGGGGCAAGGGGACTGGTCAGGAAGGTACTTCCCTGGCCACGTGGTAGCTCCACACTTAGTACTGTAATATGGTACTAAATCCTCTACCAAATTCTCTACGCTTCAGTTTCCCCATCCATAAAACAGAGATTGTAACACTGTCTAACTCTCAAACCTCCCTTAGCAGCCCATTAGAACAGCAGATTAGAATAGCATCTGACACACAGAAAACAGTCAATACACATTCATTATAATCATTTAACCACAGATTTCAGGAAACTAGAAAGAACCCAGAAGTGAAAATATGATTTCAGAGATGAAAAAGAAAGAATGGAATGCCAGGAAGAATGGTTTATAAAAGTAGAATCCAAACTGCTTGATAATTCCTAATGTGAGTGGATTACTGGGTTCACACTGTACTGCCTCCCGTGGGGCATCCACACCTGGGAAGTCGAGGCATTCATGGTGCCACCCTTGTAAATCTTCACCAGGAGGAGAGCTCAGTTAGCATGTCATTGTAAATCTTCACCAGGAGGAGAGCTCAGTTAGCATGTCATTGTGCTACCACATGAACGTCATCCCCGGGCAAAGATGGGCACCAGCATGCACTGGATTTCCAAACGCAGCTCTTGGCAGGTAGCATTTCCAGATTTTACTAGTCTACTTTAAATCTTCACCAGGAGGAGAGCTCAGTTAGCATGTCATTGTGCTACCACATGAACGTCATCCCCGGGCAAAGATGGGCACCAGCAGGCACTGGATTTCCAAACGCAGCTCTTGGCAGGTAGCATTTCCAGATTTTACTAGTCTACTTTTCTGGGCAGTTTCTAGGAATGTGTTGGGGCATAAAACAAGGACCACTAGGAGGATTTCCTGACATCTCAGAGCTGAGCCATGAGGCCTGCTTCCCGAGGAGCAAGGCCCAGGACTGGCCTGCCAGGCAGGCTGTGAGACAGCGGGCACGCGAGAGGCTCAAACGAGAGCAGATGTCGCCTGGCTGGAGGTCAGGTGCAGAGAGCCTGCGAGTGCTTCCACCTTGAGATCTCAGACAGTGGCCTAGTGAGCATGGCAGGGGATGGACTGCCTCTGCCTAGGACTGTCACAAAATGGCCTCCAGCCTGCAAGAACAGAGTTCATTGAGCATCCCTAAAGGCTGCACCCATGGGTTCTCTCACAGCTCATCTTCATTGCTTCCGCAGCTCCAGAGGAACTAAAAAAACCAGGAATGCGACCTCCAGGCTGTCAGAGGCACTGATCAATGGTCAACAACCATTTATACACTAAATGGCAAACTATGGCTGTTCCAGCCAAGAGCGTCATGCCAGGGGTGTCTCCAGGCTTCTCTTGCTCACTTCTAGCAAGGACTGTGATATCTCAGACTGGGATGCTAATCACATGCTCTTGTTTCCCTGCCCATTTTAGAAGAACCTCTACTCCTTCCTCTCACATTAAAATCTGAATAGCACAACTGGGAATATCATCTGAGAGTTGGGAATTCTCACATAATCTGGTTTTATACTAGTCTTCAAAACATTATAGCTACATAGGCCACACTATGTTTTCAAATTAATCCCTCACCCCTCTAGCTATAGCCATCTTCTTCCTCTGGACCATTTAACTTTGAATCCAGAAAATTCTACCCAGAGAAGGCAGAAAAGAGAGACCAAGAGGCCCCATATCTTTGGGCCCACTGCTTGATGGTCCTATGCTGATTTTCTGGTGGATTAAGGATCTGAGCAGGCCCTTGGGGAGCAATACTCATGCTGCAATGTGACCGTTTTCATGTACACCCTGAGGACAGCCATGCAGAGACACACCTGACACCTGGACCGTCATGGTGACCTGGCTTCCATCCATGACTTTGAGATCAGACAGGCCCTGAAGGAAGACGGGCACCATGGGCTGTAGGTACTCACTCTTCCCGTTGCTCTTCTTCTCTGTGTGATAGGTAGACAACAGAACGTGGGTGAACATTCATTCATTCATTCAACAAACATAGACTAAATGAGCACTTGGTATATGACTCCTGAGGCTCAGGATCCCACCAGAAACTTACTGCTAGCAGACAGTGTTTGGAGGCCCTGGAGACCATTACAAACAAGGCGCATCCCATCTCTCTGCTTGGTGTGACAGCAGGGAATGAAACATGAGACCTCTGCAGAGCCATGCCCAGTCTCGGCTCTGGTTCCTCAAGAGAACTGCAAGGGGAAAGCTAGTACTTGGCATCTTATGAGACTTTTCTCTCTTAAATTTTATTTGGTTTTAAAAATAAGTGATATACTCACATGGCACAAGATTCAAAAGGTACCAACATATGTGTAAAGCCTCTCTCCCATCCCTGTCCCATCAGGTGTCCCTCCCTGGAAGCAACCAATTTTCAGTTTCTTGTTCGTCTTGCCGGAAATGATCTATGTGTATAGTGTACACAAGCTAATAGGCATATTCTCTTTTTTCTTTCTTAAAAATAAATAATAGGGCCGGCCCGGTGGCGCACTGATACAGTGCGCCGCTTGGGAGCGCGGCGGCGCTCCCGCCGAGGGTTCGGATCCCACATACAAACCGGCCGCTCACTGGCTGAGCGAGGAGCGGGGGCAACGCCGAGGGTTGCGATCCCGTTGCCGGTCCCAGTCCGGTACGGGCGCGACACTGAGGGTTGCGATCCGTTGCCGGGCACGAAAAAAAAAAGACAAAATAAATAAATAAATAAATAAATAAATTATAGCACACTATATACAATGATTGACATCTTGCTTTTTAACTTAATGATATATCTTGGTGTCTCTCACAAAACAGAACTGAAGAGCTTCCTTGACATTTTCTATGATTAGATGGTGCTCCACTCCCATTTTATGAGATTTTAAACACCTCAAGAAAGCCAAAGACACTACACTCATTAGAACGGCTAAAATTAAAGAGATCGATCATCCCAAGAATCAGTATTGGCAAGTATGTGGAGCAACCTAAACCGTCATACGCTGCTGGTGAGAGTGTAAAATGGTACAGATCCTTTTGACAGTTTCTTAAAAAGCTAAACATGCACTTCCCATATGATCCAGTCATTCTACTCGTAGGTAATTTACCCAAGAAAAATGAAAGCATATATCCATGCCAAGACTTATAACAGAAACATGCACAGCAGCTTTCTTCACAACAGTCCTAAACTAGAAATGACCCAAATGTCCATCAACAAGCGAATAAATAAACTGTAATATATCCATACAATGGAATACTACTCAGCAATAAAAAGGAATGAAGTATTGCACGACAGCTCAACAGGGATGAATCTCACGATAATTATGTTGAATGAAAGCGGCCAAAGAAAGAATACATAGCGAATGATTCCATTTATATAAAATTCTAGAAAATGCAAAGTAAAGTGACAGAAAGCAGATCAGTGGTTGTGTGTGGCAGGGGTTGGGGGATAATTATATAGGGGTGAAGGAGATGAACATATAGAATGAATATATATATATATATATATATATATATAAACATTTGGGGGCGAGGGAGATGTCCATTTTTGAAAATTGTGTGAAGGTTTCATGGATGTGTGTATATATATGTCAAAATTCTTCAAATTAAACAAATACATGCAGTTTATTGTACATCAATAATACCTCAATAAAAACTGGGGGAACAAGTCAATGTCTGAGAGGGAGAGAATGAGGGAGTGCACCAGCCAATAAAGGACAAAAGCCAGAATGTGCAGAACGTGCTGCGAGCAGGGCTGGTCCATCCACTCACTCCCAATCAGTCCTCTGTGGAGATGAAGTGACAAACAGGCTTTTCCTCATTGTTGGAACCTTCCCTCAAGCTGAGCTTTGACCCTGCCTCATATTAGCTCGAGGGGGAAGAGGCCACTAAGTGTGTGTGCTTCACACCCAGGACAGCCCTGGTGCAGGCTGAGTACACGGCTGCCTGGTCTTTGATCCTTCCCTTTGTCCTGGGACCAGGTGGCTCTTTCAATAATTCGCTTTTAGATTTTTTGTTTGTTTTTGACAGGTGCAGGAGTTGAGATGCGGAAGGATAGGACATCTCTAAATTAAACTCTAAAGTTTTGGGGAAAGGGACTCTGGTATTTTGGGTTGTCAGCACAGGGCTACAAATACCAGGCCTTCTTCGGGAAGCCTGGAGCCGCAGGGATAGGTTTCCTAGGTGCTTTACAAGCCTGGCAAGGCCTAACTGCAAACTTGCTACTGAATTTATAGCTGTTGCCACTGAAAACAAAATCGTTCCACTTCAAAGCTCTCCTAGCCCAGCATCTGAGAATGTGATGGGGAGAGGCTGGGAAGGCCCAGGAGGCAGGAGGGAAACTCTTCCCAAAGCAAGATGGCATGTGCAGACAGCCCTCAGGTCCCCGACAGAAAATGGGGCTCTCAAGGTTGCTGCTCTCCTGCGCCCCCAGCCCAGACATTGCTGCCTTTGATGGAGGGCAGCTGGGGGCCCTGGCAGAAGACCCTGAGGGGACTTGGGGACCCCCACATTGGAGATGCATAGATCTGTCTTGTTTCTCGACTGGGCTGCAGCAGTCAGGAAAGCTGGCTGCCTCAGGAGAATTGAGGAATTTCCTGTCTTGCACAGACTGAGCAGGCTGGAGGACACAATGTTTTCGCCTCTCCAGAGTACTCCTTGTTCTCGCCTCTCTGCAGCCTCAACAGAGCCCCCAGCCTCACAGAGCTGCATGCAGATGGGCTCTAACTCTTAGGTGCTGCAGGAACATCAAAAACTCCAGCTCGCTCCTCCAAGCCGGTGGCAGGCTCCTTTTTGACCCCACCCTCATGGTTCTTCCTACAGCCCATTTCCTGGTCTGGGGCTTCAGCAAAGCCAAGTCACCCTGTGGGTCTCAGCCACTGGGGACTAAAATCCTGTCTGTTTCTCCCTCCCCTAGGAGCTCTGAAGCATGTGTGAGGGGGCGGCCTGGAGATGCTGCCCCACACGGCAGTTTACTGTTCCCTGAAAGTCCTCAACTCCACCTGTAGCTGTGGAGGGGACAGCATGCTACACTGGAAATCTAGGATGTGGGGCCAGATCCTGGCCTTGGACAAATCCCTACCTGTCTCTGAAGCTCAACTTCCTCATCAGTCTCCAGGGGTAGTAACTCAGGACTGTGGGGAGCTTTAAGGAGACAATATGTGAAAATACCTTGTACAACATCAGCAATGACATTTGTACAAGGCTGGCACAAGAACCAACTCATGCCTATCCAGCCGGCCTCAGCTACTTGATGGGTTTATCAGCAGCAAAAGAACCAATGGAGACTGGGCCCTCACCCAAGGATTACAGACTCATTTTTATATGACCTGAGGTAAATACTGCTAGGAATAGAAATGCATTGCTCTGAAATATCATAGGGTATATCTCAAAGTAAATTGAGAATGAACCTTCACTGCACCCCCTCCAGGAGGAAGTGGGGAGGGTGGCTGACCTGGGGGGCACTGGTCTGGGCAGGCATTTAATTCCAGTGTCACCCACTGCCTCTGTGCTTTGTTCCCCAAAGCTCTCCAGCAAGAACACAGGCAAGAATGAAATGATTGGGAGTAAAGGTTCAGATGAGCCTGTTCTCAGACCTGCAGGTTGGGTTCCTGTTGGTAGGGGCCCTCCCCAGCAGGTGCAGGGTGAATCCAGGCTAGCGAATGGCTGAGTCATCTTGAACATTCAACTGCCCCAAATTCTTCCCAACCAACTTTTCCTACAAACTCATACCACATTGGGATTAAGGAGCCAGTGAGGATCTCAGGTTCTGGGCAAGTGACTTCCTTTAGACAGCCCAAGAAAAGCAGCCCTAACTAGAATCCTGAAACCCTAGCCCCCCCCCCCCATTTTATTGATAGAGAGACCAGGACATGCTAAGGTGAAGTGACTTGTCCAAGGTCATGAGTCCAGTACAGGCAGACCTAGAGCTCATACCCAGGCCTTCTGATGACAAGTCCAGGATGTTATGCAGGCATCTCTTCAAGGGGAGCCACCCTTCTCCAGTGAGGCCCATGGCGAACTCTCCATGAGGATAAACATATTATCAGCTGACCCACATCCTAAACCCTTGACAAGCGAGAACTAAAGCAGAACAGAGACAAACCAGGTAATAATAATTTTAAAGAAGGTAACGTGTGTGTGTGTGTGTATTTCATTCCATTCCAAAGTGTGTGTGTGTGTGTGTGTGTGTATTTCATTCCATTCCAAAACCAAACAAATTATTTTGGCTTATCTGTGGCCTACAGACTCTGTATCAGTTTATGCTCACTCTTGTATGGACTTAGGTAAAATAAGAGACAGGTGGAAATTGATGTTTTTAATTCATGGCTCTAGCTGTGTGATCTGAAGCAAGCTTCCCAACCTAAGCTTCAGTGTCCCCTCCTCTAAATTGATGGTAACACACTTACAGCATGGTGCTGATAACACCACGGTCCAGGGTTCAATTCCTGTACCGGCCAGCTGCCAATAAATATAAATAAATAAATAAATAATAGTTATCATCAGTTACTGGTGATAATATAATTCTGGTAAGTGTAATGTACACATCATCAGTACAATGCATGATAATGCTTCAAGGTTTGTAGATAACTAAAAGAAATAACATACATAAAACAGCTAGAACATTATCTGTCACATAATAAGCACAAAAATAAATGTCCTAACCCACCTGAATTTTTTCGGTTGGGCAAACTCAACTTGACAATAAACACAATCAGAAAAGTCCCCCAAACCAGGACAATTCACATTTAATCAGGCAGAAAGGAAATTAACAGCTGCCATTAGGATAAAATTTTAACAACAATTCCTTAAGAAGTTCAGTACTTCACGGTTCTAAGGGAGGTTCCTGGCACAGTCAGTGCTATCCTTAATACCACATCCCTGTTTTACAGCGGAGGGAGCTGAGTCTCAGGGAAGGAAGCTGGCCTGTCCTGAGAGCCTGGGGCTGAGGGCCAGCAGGGCCGAGAAGGCAGGTGATGCATTCTGGTCTGGGGCTTTCCCTCGACTGTCCCAGGAACAAGTCTGCAGGGGGCTTTTAGTCATAGTTTGTATTCATGGCCAGAGATTTACTCTTCTGGGGTGTCCTTTAGCTTCCATTAGGCACAGTCCTGGTTTGGGGCAAGGGCAAGAGGTCCCCAGCAGCAATGTCATCTTGGAGCCTGAGCCTTCTTCATGTGGAGGGCAGGCACTGGCCATGGCATACAGCAGCAAGGAGGGCTCAGTGGGATCCAGCAACAGTCTCATTACCCAGCACAAGTGGGGCCAGACTAATATACCCCAGGTTTCCCTGCAGCTGTGCTTTCTGCTGCGCTGCTGAGACCAAGCCCACAGACAGCCTTCTTTCTGGAATCCAGAAAGGGCTGAGTCTCATTGATTTACTGGCCTAGGATTAAAGATCTGAAGTGAGTTTATCTGTTGCTCTGGTGCTGGGTTCACTCACTCAGTCATTAAATGACTGCCACTGTTCCATTTTGAGAGAAAGGAAAAGGGTCAGGCCTGTCCTCCAATGAGAAAGACGAACTAAGATTCAGAACAAACAGAATAAAGTTATAAAGAAGTTAACTGACAAATGAAAATGATGCCATATATTCTAAAGCGGTTAACAGGATTTGAGAAAGGGAAGGACATAGGAGGAAGGGAAGGACAGAAAGAGGGGGGAAGAGAAAGAGGAGAGAGGAAATATGGGGGAGAGAGGGAGGGAAAAGACAGGAAAGGGTGGAGGAGAGAGAGACACACCACACACATGCCCCTTCTTTTTTTTTTTTTAAAGATGACCGGTAAGGGGATCATAACCTTTGACTTGGTGGTGTCAGCACCACGCTCAGCCAGTGAGCGAACCGGCCATCCCTATATAGGATCCAAACCCGTGTCCTTGGTGTTATCAGCACCACACTCTCCCAAGTGAGCCACGGCCTGGCCCTGCCCCCTCTTCATGATCCTACTGACCCAAGAGTTTTTCCTTCCTGGCTTTTTCTGCTCTGTTTTTGACTCCTTAGAAGTTTGTTTTGAAGACAGTTCCTAGTCATGAAATTAAACTGAATTAATTATCTCCAGGGAAGCAAAAGCATCAAACCAACAACTTATCAGGGTCTCAGAGCAGCAAAGCAGAAAGTACAGGGGCTGAGGCAGTTGGAGGCTTTGTTCTACTGCTTACTGGCTGGGCTACTGTGGGCAGCTGACTTAACCTCTCTGAGCATCATGTTTCTTCATCTGTAAAGTGGAGTTAGAGAATTAAATAAAACAAGCCAGCTTTCCTAGCCATTTAGACTTTTTCTATCAAAACAACTTTCCTGTTTAAAAACATGAATTAATAGTGGTTTTAGTTTAAAAATAATAACATGAACTGATACCTAATATGATACTTTGGAAAGCTCTTATTTAGAGAAAGAGTTTAACGCCCACACAACAGGAGCAGTTTATTACCTTTTGCACTAATTCTTATACAAGATAACCGAGATAACCAGCATAACCTGTTCCTCAAACCCTAGGCCATGAGCAAGGCTTTTAGCTCCTCTTGGACTTGACATTAAGAACCCCTGCAGCCTTTGTCCCAGTGGCTGGCTGTGATCTCAGCGGCTCCTCTGCACTGCAATAATTCTCCTTGTTCTTCCCCCTTTACACCCTTCCTTTTTATCCCATGAGTTTAGCAAGAAAAACAATTCAATTCTGAAGTTCTCCTAAACAGCATTTTTTTCCTACCTGCCAACTTTTGTTGGTCAACTGGCTGCTTTCTGAAGCCCCACATCTATGAATTTAATGCACATTTGCCTTTATCTTAGATCTACAGAAGTTTTTCTTTAGGCTTTGAACATGAGCTATTTTCCTGAGTTATTACAATGCAAAATTCCATTGCAACAGCAAATCTGATTTCCTCCAATCCCTGTTATACTATGGAAATTCAATAAATCACCAACTGAGGGGGAGTTCTGAAAACACAGTCCTCTCCTCTTCCTTTATTTGGTGCTCAAAATCCAGCATGGTCCCGGGATCACAGACCAGCCTCCTCCTAAGCTCCAGAACTGTTAACTCAAGAGGACTCATCAAAGTAGGGTTACTTTCACCCAGCTGAAGTGCAGCCCAGCCCCCTCCCACTTCCAGGGCATTCTTGCAAGCTGTAAATCCCCAGGGAGGTATCTCAGTTCCCTTTCCTGCTTCCTAAACAAATAGAACCTACTATGAAGAGTCAGAAAAATGGCAAGTTTTATGGCATGAAAAAAGATTCTTCCTCCCAAGGCCTTGCTCTCTTTTGGCCTTCCTTCCTCCCATCAGCTTCTCCAGATCCTAAGAACAAATGGGAAGAGAAGAGTGCAAGGAAAAGAACGAAAGGAACAATGATGTATCACATCCCAAAAAAGATCTCTGACCAGTAATGACAGGGTTGCTGATGGGAAGCAGGATCATTGCTACCACAGTCTTCTTACTGTCTTAGAAGTTATAATCAAATTCTAAACATAAAGGAAAGGCATCCAAACCACCCAGTGTTCCCTCCCCATGAGTGCCTGGAAACCACACTCTCCACCCCACTGTCGTAACATGGCTCACATTTTGCCATTAGGAACACAATGCTGTAATTCTGTATGACATTCCAAGGACTCCAGGCACATAAATGGTAGGTGTGACCTGCTATAGCTGTAGCAGTAGTTATAAGTCCTATAATTGTCCAATTAGTAAAATGAGGCTCAAGTTCTATGATATGGGCACAAGTGTACACATGGACACTTGGAAGTCTTTCTGTAACATGAAGGACCCACGTGGTACACAAGCCAAATTCTGTATCTAACCTATATGAAACTAAAATATTGGTTATAAGTTTATTTAATGTTTAACTAATTGCTTACCTTCTTAGAGTTTGGACAGATTATATAGTGTCCCAAAGCACAACTTGGGAACTCAGAACTGCCCCCGAGTGCCTGGTACTAATCTGAAAACAAAGTGTGCCTCTATTGATGCTGTCAGTGTGGAGTGAATGGCTGACTTCACTGTGCCTGTGTCTTCATTAAGGGCTCTTCATCAAAACAAACACTCTAATAAACATGCTTACTAAATTTTATTTTTTTATGCTAGAGATCAGCTTTTCTTTTTGCTTTTTAATTTATCCATATTTTACGTCCTTAGGTGCCTCTAATAGGCTCAGCAGGCCTCCGGTTAAATAAGCAAACCATTAGGCTGAAAAACTATGTCAAAATGGGCACAATTAGTATGTTATTAATAAATCTAGTACTTAAGAATTTTAGCCTTGATAAAGATATTCCAAGGGGAAATAAATTTAAAATATTCTAGCCCAAGGACGCCTCCCACCAGTGACTCAGTCCACATTCAGTGAAACATTCACTCTATTTCAGATCTTCCTGGGCTCTGCAGGAATTTGAATTAATCATCCTTTAGGCTCCATCTTGGGTCAGGAGGGAAGACTTTCATTGCCTGGTTGACTATTGGGGATTTTTTTCCCCTTGCCTGTGGGGAGGAAAGAAGGAATATATGTTGAGTGACTCTTGAGAGCTAATTTACAGATTTCCTGCATACTCCATGAGCACTGAGCCCCCAGACAAGTGAGGAAGTTGAGGAAGTGCCTCCCTGCATGCGGTGAGTCTCGACCACCTCACTTTGCTCTCTCATTCATTAACTGAACACATGCCCACGTGGTGGGCCTGTTCTACAACAAGACAGGACCCCTCCCTGCAGAGAGCTTACAGTCTGGTAGGGAAGACAAGTGAACAGGCAATTAGAGTAAAAGTTCACAGTCAGAAGCAAATGCTTTCTCCTTACCCCAGAGGCCCTGTACCAGGTACCCCCGCCTGTCTCTGAACGCATCCTACCACTCTGCCACCTATCACTTAGCTCCAGCCACACTGGCCATCTGTCTCGCTTCTTCTTGAATAGGCCGACCTTGTCCCTGACTCAGGCCCTTTGCACCTGCTGCCCTGCCTGCCTAGAGCACTCTTTCCCTAGTTCATTAAAGTCTCTGAGTCTTCCCTCATCACACAACTGAAAAAGTACCTTTTGTACCCTTCTCTATTCTCACACTCTGCTCTTCACAGCACTTGTCAGTATTTGAGATCAAACCAGGTGTTGATTTTTGCCCGTCTCTCCACTGGAATGTAAACACCAGGAAGGCAGGGCCCTTATCTGTTCTGTTTACTGCAGTTTCCCCAGAACAAGGCCTGGCACAAATAGAGGTGCTCAATAAAGATCTGCTGATAAGTAAGTGCAATAAGGAAAGTCCAGGGTGTTAAGAGAACTCATTCTGGGATGATTAGGGAAGGCTTCCCAGAGAAAGTGACTTTTGTGAGAGTTTGCCAGGTTTTCCTGGGAGAAGAGGGTTACAGAAAAGAGAAAGTTTGGGAGAGTGGCCACAGAAATCATGTCAGAGGACTGGGCCAGCACTCTGGATGATTGCAAAACCATGGCAAAAGGCTAAACAGGTGAGAAAGAGTCCCCACGTCAGGCCTTCAGCATAGTTTCCACTGAACACTCAGACTGAGTTTGTTTCCAGTACAGCTGCCCCCTGATATGGCTCCTCCAGGGAGAATACAACCGGAGGGAGATGTGCTGCTGAAGGGCACCACATTTTGGCCAGAGTCCTTGGCATTAGGGGCATGAGTCCACGACTCTACGTGTCTGGCCCAACACCTCCCGTCTCAGAGTCTCTCTTCCCTTTACCAACATCAGTTCAGTGGCAAAGCTGTGTTCTGGGGACACTGCATGTATCCATTCATCTAATTCTCACAGTAGTGCGTGACTATAGGTATCCCCCTTTCACAGAAGAGGAAGACAAATCCTGGAGAGTTAAATATTGCCCAGGTTGCAGAGCTGGTAAGTGGTGGAGCAGGATTCACACCCAGGCAGTCTGCTCCACATCCCTGCTCCCCACTGTGGCCTGGTGCCACACTAAGGGTACCACAAGGCTAAGTCTGGGCAGCCGAGGGAGGCTGGAATAGCAGTCAGTGCACTGGGAGACAAATGTCTCCACTGAAGTCACTTCCCCACCCCCTAAACTGCCCCAGAAGACCTGTAGCAGAGGAGCTGCCTATAAAGAAAGAAAAGGACCACAGCTGAGCGCAGTGCAGGAAGCAGGCTCAAGCCTCTCTAGCATGCGGGGCACAGTGCCAGGGGTGCCACCACAGCAGGCTCTCCCTGCCCCATTCCTGTGCAGAGACAGCCCACATGCTGCTGAGCCCGGGCACGTGGCTGCATCTCTCAGCCTCATTCACCATGTATGGTATCTGAGCCTCCGCCTGGCTTTAGCAGGCCAGTAAATCCCCTACACCGGGAGGGAGTTCTCACTCACATAGGGCTGTTCTTAGAGCAAATCCAAACAGCCCTGGCAGAGTTCTTGCCCGGGACCTCTCTCCTTCAGTTTTAAAGCATGGTTGGATAGGCCATTGTTCGGATAAGAACCCCCTCCCCCCCGCCCCCCCCCCACAGACTCAGGAAGATGACCCCAAACAGTTCTTGACCCTTCATCTGGGAACCCCCACCTCGAGGGGACTACTAGCTCAGTTGGGTCTCTCTAATCCAATCTAGACACAGGCAACCAGGACAGGCACTGGATTAGCTGGGCTGCTGGCTGAAGCTAGCAAGGGAGAGTCTCAGAAAACAGAAGGCTGGGATATGCGGCCCCTCATGTGCCATTCTGACACTCTGCACTCGTGACTAGACATGGAAGAACCCCTGGTGGTAAGGTGAGAGCTGCTCCCTTGGCCCTAGGAGACAAGGGAGGCTCCGAACTGTTCTTGTTTCCTTTGAAGTTTTATTATCACAATTCCCTGACCCCCTCCCATCCACCCACCCACCCTCACCTGCCATGAGCCATGAAATTAGAACAATGAGGATAAATGGGGCAAATGTGTAAACCAGAATGCTGGCTGACAAATGCCCAGGGGCTAGAGCCAGGCTCTGACCCAAATGAAGAGGGCATCCTGGAAGGAAGGGGCAGGTAGACCAGTTCACTGATGACGACTCTATGCTGAGGCACTTTTTCAGAGAAATCAGAGAGTCCAGAGAGTGTGCCCACTTCTGGCAGAGAGCCTCACAGGGTCAGCGTCGGCCACATTCCACATCAGTGCCATTTCCTTTATCTCTAAGGGGCTGACATTGTCCAGCTCCCACCTTTGGGCCAGGGACACATGCTCTAAAAAGGGCAGGGCATAGCAATGAGCATAGCCTTCACAGTCACAGGATCTAGGTTAAAAAGGCCAGCTTTCTTCACTAGCTTGGTGCACTTGGGCCAGTTAACGTTAACTTGTTGAGACTTCCAGACCCTCCTGTGTAAAATAGGGACAGCGCCCCCATCCTCCCTCAGTGGGCTGTCAAGGTCTCAATGAGATAATACAGGTGAGGTGAAAATATTTAACACAGTAAGCAGCAAATGTATTTTCCCTTTTCCTTTCCAGCGAAACCATCTTCTGCAGCCTCGGAGAAAGTGGCTGCTCACATTACAGGGAGATCCTCCCTGAGAGGTCTGAGCCCTGGAGACAAAGAGTGAAGAGACGTGGTCTCAGCTAGTCCAATAGAGAAAGCAGACACATTATACCCAGTCCACGCACCCAGAGGACCCAGCCACACACAGGAACTGAGCGCACAGACCCAGGGTAAGGGTGGGAATCAGGCTTACCTGAAAGTCCTGGACCCAAGAAGCACCTCTCTGGGAACTGCCACCATGCCTGCCAATGCCACAGCTAGACAGATCTGTCTTGAGTCTGTGGCTCCCTGTGATCCTGGGGCCTAAGTGCTCGGCTGATCAATGGATGACCATGATAATCAGATTACTGGGTGGTGGGGAGGAGCAGGGATAAAAGAGAAAGGGGACAACCTGTGCCCTTTACAAGCCTCAGTACCCACTCTCTGTCACCCAGTGTCCCCCAGCACATAAGGGGTCATTTGTAAGACCCCCAACTGCTAAGGGGATATGTGAGTAGTCCTCCTAAGACTTCTTACAGCATGTGAGGTTTTCTTCCTACCAGACCAGGAGTTTCTGGAGCCAAGGAAGCCCTTGCCTCTTTCCCCTGCATCTTCCCAAAGGCCCGGATGGGGTGAGGGGGTGGGCAACTGGCCACCTCCCATGGCAGACCCTGTCACTGTGAGCTCTTGGAGGCTATCTCCTCTACCTGCCTGCCTTCAGGGGCAGTGCTTTTTAAGGAATTTCTCCTCTGTCCCTGAGAGGTTTCAGCTGCCTGCCAGTAATGATGTAGAGCAACATCATGTGCACTTCTGGTCCCTGGATTTTGGCCAGTAATATCATTTTTTTTGCTATAGTGCCCTTCCTCCTATGCAAACGTGTCTGCAGGGGCCAGCCCGGTGGCGCACTGCTACAGTGCGCTGCTTGGGAGCGCGGTGGCGCTCCCGCCGAGGGTTCGGATCCCACATACAGACTGGTTCCCGCTCACTGGCTGAGCGAGGTGTGGGAGCAACACCGAGGGTTGCGATCCCGTTGCCGGTCCCGGTCCGGTACAGGCACGACACTGAGGGTTGCAATCCGTTGCTGGACACGAAAAAAAGACAAAAAGGAAAAAAAAAAAAAGTGTCTGCAGGAAAGGGGCTTCTAATGAGGTGCGCAGAGGCTCCTACCATGGACGGTGACCCGGGCACTGCAGGACACCTGCCCCAAGGCGTTCTTGGCCAGACAGGTATAGGTGCCATTGTCCTCTGGCAGGGCATCCTGGACATGGAGCTCCGCCACACCGGCCTCACAGGTGGAGTGGGCGTACTGGATGGGCCACCCTGTGGAGGGAAGCACAGGGAGGCTTAGGCCAGGGAGCACCTGGGGGCAAGGACGTGAGCCCTGCACCGAGCGGGGCTGCTGCTGGCAAGAAGCCAGGCCTCGCCATGCTCACTCAGATCCACTGAGGGCTAACAGCGTGGCAGGTCCCCAACCATCTAGCTGGATGAGGCTTGTGGGCTGCAGAAAGAGGCAGGGGCTAAGAAGACAAAGGAATGGGAGCGATTGTGTCTGGTGGATGAGCAAGGCGGGGCCTGGAAGGATTGGGGAGAGAGACTCTGGAGGAATTTAGAATGCAAGAGGGAGAGGGACACAATTCTGGGCATTCTGTGTTAAGCAGTCTCCAGATCCACATCCTCAACTTCACAGAAACCCAAGCCTGGGAAGAATCTTACAGGGTCATCCTGCTCATAGTCCAGCCTTAGGGGGAACAGACCCAGTCCAGACTGAACATGAGGCAGCAATGGTTCCATTTCCCATTGTAGATATTTATCAGAAAGCAACTCTGTGTCCCCAACCTAACATTGCAATTAGGCACATTTCCACTGTGTAATTAGGTACACTTTAGGTTTTAGAAAAAAGATAAATATGGGCAACTAAAAATGACTTTGACCCTTTCTTCCCAGAGTCCCTTTCAAGAAAAGCCTTTTATTCAGGTCATGGTAAAGTCCTACATGGAGATAGGAATGCATGCAATGAACTTCAGTGGTTTCCTTAATGCTATATGTTTCTGAGATTTCATCATTCCAGGATGTAACCTTTCATTTCCAGGGAAAAAAAATCTCATGACTGAAGGTTCTGGCCTTAAAGCAAGAATGTGTCTATCCGCCATATAGGAAGCAACTGTCAGTTTCTTCCCTTGCCAGGCCCCAGGGTCCTGGATTGCACTTCATAAAATCGGGGGTGGGCAGTGGGGGAAAGGACAGAAAGGACAGAAAGAAGTGCTCTTCCTGCAATGTGATGTTTTCTTCTGCACACAGCAACACTTCATGTCTCCAGGACAGTTTGGCAGAGACCATCAAGCACGCCATAGGGCCGGAGGGGAGAGATTCTTCCCAACCTATTGCACTTCATAAAAATGGGGATGGGGGCTGGAAAAGGCAGGGGCAGGATCCTGCCACTGAGAGGACTGAACATTGCTCTTTGTTTTTATTTTTGGGATAATGACTCCCAAAACCTCCCTTCTTCGAGAACATCAGTACATTCCCTGATTGCTGTCAACCTGTCTTCGCTGTCCAGACATGTGCTGACAAGATTTTTGAGAGCTTTCCTTTTACTGGAGCATAACCCATTTTGGCCCCACAAACATGGGATGAAATGGAGCGCACAGAAAAAAGCTGTTGGCTCAGAGCACATCAGAACTGGGAGACATGGAATTCTCCCAGCTCGGAGGCACCAGTTAGTGGCCAAGGAAACCCAATTTGAGCACGATCACCCTCTAGTGGGAAGCGGGTGGAAATGCCAAGATTCACCAAGAATTCAGTCCTGTTAGCAAACTGGAGCTTGTGGGCCAAATCCAACCTGCAGCCTGTTTCTGTATGGCCTGGAGACTAAGAATAGCTCTTACGCATTTTAAATGGCTGAAAAAATAATATTTCACGAAATGTGAAAATTATATGAAATTCACATTTCAGTTTCCATAAATAAAGTTTTATTGTAATGCAGCCACACATTCATTAACTTGTTTGTGCTGATTTTGTACTGCAACAGCAGAGTAGTTGCTACAGAGACTGCACAGCTTAAAAAGCTGAAAATCTTGACTATCTGGCCCGTTTTAGAAAATGTTTATTGATCCTTGGTCTAGACTCTGAGCCACACAGAAGTGAAACTGTCTTACTCAGATCCATTATTAGTCCTTAATGCCCATATTCTGTTCCAGCCACAAGGAGGCTGCCTCCAGTTAATCACAGGATCCAACAGAAGTTCTGTCGTTAGGTGAGGGGTGGGAGGGAAGGCTGACCTCAATTCTCACTTATCTACCCAAGATTACATGTAGGAAGGCTACACGGCATCTCCTCTCACTCATTAAAGGTAATTTCTAGCAAAGCCTGAGCAAACTCTAGCAACAATTAAGGTTCATAGGCAACACGTCAATGACTCAGACACAACTGGGGATTACTTGGTTCTTAAGTGATGGGTACCACTGCCCTCTTAAATAGCCAATTCTATCAGATGGAAGAGCGGCTGAGACCCTGAACCTCCTGTTCCAGCCTGCCTCCTCACTGATAAAGCCGGAACCCAGAGAGGTGACGTTGGGTGTCCAAGGTCGCCCAACCATTCAGTGGTGGTGAAGGACGAGTCTCTTGGCAGAGGTTCTTTCATCCTCCCTGTGGTTCCCAAAGCAGTCCCTGCTTAACCTTATCAATTTAATGGACTGTTCTCAGTTCTAAAATCAGTGTTCTCCCACACTTTTGAAATTAAAAAGCCTTTTTAAAAAGAGAAAGGTGATAATATATGGTAATTCATTTTTTCAAAGGACCTTACTTGGAGGGGGTGAGGGGGAAGAGTCAGCATGTCTCTATAGTACTAGCATTAAAAAGAATTACTGGTCTCTGAATCCCAGAACCACCTGCCACTAAATAAAAGGTAAGATCCCTTGAGCAACTTCTGGTGTGGGTCATTAGTTTGTTAATTTATTTGCTCATTTATTGACTCATCAAATATCTATTAAGGGCCTATTATGAGTCTGATTATAAGAAAAGAAATTAAATTGCTTGTGCTCCTATGTGTCAGGCACCTCATTAACCACTTTATATAAATGATCAAATTTAATTTCACATCCGCCAGCCTGTAAGGTAGGTGGCATAATTCCCATCACGCAATGAGGAGCTCAAGTCTCAGGCAGCAGTGACTTGCCCGGCCAGTCAGCATCAGACTCCCAATTCCTGCACTCTCTGCACTCCATGCTTCCTTCTTATGCATGGCCACTGAGGTGGCCAAGGAGTAAATGGTTAAGAGTGATGAATGACAATTCAGGCAGGACCAAAGGGCCCAGGAGACTGGAGCAGGGGGCAGGGTAGGGGAACTTACCATTGAGCAGCCAAGTGATTTGGGGCACTGGGGTCCCCTGCACTGAGCACTGCAGCACAAAATCCTGGCCCTCAATGACAGTGCAGTCCTTCAGGACACTGGAGAATGAGGGGGCCACCTCCATCATGGCTGACTCTGTGAGGGCAAAGAACGACAGGCCATCTCAGACCACAGCTTGCCCGCTCTGTCCTGGTCACCTGGGCTTCCTCAGCAGCCTGGCTTTGCCTCATCTATCTTCACACTTATGGAGCAGGTTGCATTGGTGTAGAGACCTGGAGCCCAAAGCAGAGTAGCTGACAGGGGCTTTTTCAGTCACGAAACACCCTAGGTCTGGGAGTGCTCGGACCTGGGCCTGCCTTCTCTCCTCTGAGACTCAGGTACCACCTGTCTTGTCTTGACTTTTGCTATCCTGGAGTATCTTGAGAGCTCCTTCTGCCCACCCTCTTGGTCTTACTCTATTTTCTAGTGTCTCTTACATCCTTTGACATGGCCCACTGGTGATTACACAGTCTTGTGAGTATCTTTTTACTTGTAGAGACCACAGGCCCACCAGTGAGGATGTTTCAATTTTAAATCATTATTTTTTCAAATTCCAGGGCTGAATCAAAGGACAGGCTCACACGTGTTCTAGTTTTCTGAGTATAGTTTGAGCTGCAACCTGGGTCAAGGGTTCAGAATCCGTGTGGGCTGGGAATAGGCATTAACAACATCCCCTCATGACCCTGATGCACATTCTAGTTGACAACCACTGATCTGAACTTTCCAAAAGCTTTCCACATTTGTGAATTGGGGAAACATTCTGTAGTTTGGAAATGTTAATTAAGAGCAACAGGAATAATCTCTTCTATGACCACCAGAATATGCTGCAGAAATGTCAAGGTGGCTGACAGATGTGAAAAAGTAACTGGATTTGGTGATTAGAACCATCGCTGGTGTTTTTCAAGAGAGGCTACTCAATACAAAGGTGAGGGGAAGCCATATTACACCACAAGGGCTTATAGCAGGAAACTAATAGTCTTTGAGGGCCGACTCTACGCCAGGTACTTTTCTCGATATGACTCTGACAATGCCATGAGGTTGCACATGGCAGACGACCTGATCCTGGTAAGTCATCTACCTTAAAAGAAAAAAAAAAGTGAGCTTTTTTCCAAAGCTGGAGAAGTCTTAGAACAGCTAGTGTCTTTAAGAAGATAGGGATTCAAGAAGCACTTCATGGCAGAGTGAAGACCTCTGAAAAATCTACTCCTCCATAAAAACAAGAATACTGGCAAAAAGAATCAGAATCAACTTTCGGAGTTGATTTCAGAACTAAACCAAAGGCTCGCAACATTCTGGGTAGCATTCATTAAAAAACAAACAGACAAACAACAACAAAATCCAAAAGAAACCCCTTGGCTGAATCTTGGGAAGAAAGCAAGCTCTGTGACATTTTCAGTCCTATTCCCCTCACCCCAGCTCCAGAGCAGCTTTGAAAACCCACCAGGCTGCTTATAAAAAACAATCAGTGGCAACTGTTTAACATCACAGCTACTCCAGGCAGGTGTATCAGTTGGAGCTAACAAGAGTCTGGCCAAAAAACTTGGGGAAAAGGGGAATGGGATGTCCAGGGTTTGGAAAAGCTCTGACATCTTCCTGGGAACCTAGAAGGCCACATACATGTGCAGGACTGTGGGCATTCAGGAAAGACCCAAGAAGGCCCTACTCTCTCACCTCTGGCTGACCTGGAGTCTCTTTGTAAGCAGGAAGTGAAGGCTAAGGCCAAGTTGTAAACTGCCATCTCGAGCTCTGAAGACATGCCCCAGCACAGACACAGACAGAACTCCTTGGGAGACATATTAGTTTAAGGTATTTAAAGAAATCTTTATCCAACTATTAGCTGATCACTAAACTAAGCAGAGACTTCAGTAGCCACACATCACAAATTATCCATATTTTACAGAATGGAAATGCAAATCATATGTCTAATAAAGGAATTGTATCCATAACATATAAAGAACTCTTCCAACTCAACTGTGGAAAAAAACAAACAACTCAATTAAAATATGGGCAACGTATACAAATAGCTATTTCTCCAAAGAAGGTATATAAATGGCCAATAAATGATGCTCAACATCATTAGTAATCAGGGAAATGCATATCAAAATTGCAATGAGATGACTGTGAATGGCTAAAATTAAAAAACAGAAAATAACAAGCGTTGGTGAGAAATTGGAACACTATACATTGCTGGTGGAATGTAAAATGGTGCAGCCATGGAGGAAAACGGTCTGTCAGTTCCTCAAAGGTTAAACATAGAATTAACATATGAGCCAACAATTCTACTCATAGGTATATACGCTCAAAACTGAAAACAGGTATTCAAAAAACAAAACAAAAAACCTTGTATACAAATGTTCACAGCCATACTCTTCACAATAACTAAAAAGTAGAAACAATCCAAATGTCCATCAACTGATGAATGAACAAAACATGCTATATCCACACAATGGACTATTACTTCATTCATAAAGATGAATGAAGTTCTGATAACTGCTACAACACAGATGAACATAGTTGAACCTTAAAAACAATACACTAAGAGAAAGAAGGCAGACACAAAAAGACCACATGTGTGATTCTATTCATATGAAATATTCAGAATAGGCAAATCCACAGATACAGAAAGTAGATTAATGGTTATCAGGGGCTGGGGGAAGGGAGAACAGGGAGTGACAGCTAATGAGTAGGATTGGGGGGGGAAGGGGTGACGAAAATGTTCTAAAATTAGACAGTGATGTGATGGTCACACAGCTCTTTGAATGTATTAAAAGCCACTGAATTATACACTTTAAAAGGGTGTATGTTATGTGAATTATATCCCAATAAAGCTATCATGCAAAACAAAATAAGATAGGAAGGCAACCTGAGATGAATTGCCCCAAGATGTGAACAGGCTAAAAATAGTCTACAAAACTTCAGTAAATCCACAGAAGAGGAAGTCATAAAAGAAACTAGGCTTCTGGGTACATTGTTAATCTTTGGTAGGACTGACACCATATGTCTGTTCCTTGCCCAGACACAGAGCCCTGGCCTGGGCAATGAGGCACAAGCTGGACCTACAGACACTCCCATCTCCAAATGGATCTAATAATATTCCTTGCAAAGGAATTAATGAATGTAGTAGAAATCCCAGTTCAGAAGTGAATCAACGGTATACAGTGAAAAGTAAGACCTCCTCCTACTCCTTCCCATGGGCCCCCAGTGCCCCTTCCTACAGACAACTGTGTACCCTTCCAGAAATGTTTCATGCACACACAAGCACCTTTTGCATGTATATACATGAATCTTTTTCCTTTTATGCAAATAGCATATGATATATGCAGTCGACCCCTCGCTCTTTTCCATTAACCAGAGCATCTCAGACATGTTTCACCATCAGAGTCTACAGGATGCTGTATGGAAGTCTACTGTATGGATTAACCACTAAGTTATTTTTTTCAAATGTTTATTATAACAGTTTTCAAATACACATAAATGTAGAGAAAGCAGTATAGTGAATCCCTATGCACCTATCTCTCCACTTTCATTTATGCTGATATTGTTTCATTGATACCCCTGACAACACCCCCCCACCCCACCCCCATCCCTGACAAACATGGATTATTTCTAAGGCAAATACCAGAAGTCATATCTTTTTACCAGTACATAATTTAGTCTGTACCTCTAAAATAGATGAACTTAAAAAAATAACCAGAAATCACATCTTGCAATAGTACTAATTTCTTTATATCAAATATTTTGTCAATGGCCAAATTTTCCTGATGTTCTCATAAAAAAGGTTTTTTAATTGTCTCAGACAGGATCCATACAAGTCCATATATTGCAATTGTTGATATTGCTATGTATCTTTTAATCTGTTTCCTATAAGTTTCCCTTCCTTCCTTTTACTGATTGCAATTTATTTTTTGAAAAAAATGGGCAAAGGTTATTTGTCCCATAGAGTTTCCAACGGCCTGCAATTTGGTGATTCTACCCCTGTGGTATTGTTTAATAGGTTTCTCAATGGTATGAAATGGGTCTAGGGTCCACAGTAAAGTAAGAGGGAAATTTTACAGAGAAATAGATGGGTACAAAGACATTTATCACAGTTTTTTTTTTTTTTTCCTTTTTGTCTTTTTTCATGACCGGCAACGGATCGCAACCCTCAGTGTCGCGCCCGTACCAGCCCAGGACCGGCAACGGGATCGCAACCCTCAGTGTTGCTCCCCGCACCTCGCTCAGCCAGTGAGTGGGAACCGATCTGTATGTGGGATCCGAACCCTTGGCGGGAGCGCCGCCGCGCTTTCCAAGCGGCGCACTGTAGCAGTGCGCCACCGGGCCGGCCCCTCACAGTTTTGTTTTAATAGTGAAAAATGGACACGATTTAAATATTCAACAAATAAGAGCATGCCTAAATTAGACACATCCATTCTCTGCAATATTACATGGCCATCAAAAATCATGCTTTCAAAGAATAATAAATACAGGAAGATGTTTATGTTATGTGAGCAAATTAGGATAGAAAGCAGTATACAAACAGTACAATGCTGATTTTGTTTAAAAAACATTAAAATATCACTTATTTCTGAGTCATAAAATTATATATTGTTTACATTCCCCACAATGAACATGCATTACTTTTATAAACAGATATTACAATAAACGTAAAAGATGTGGGATCCCACATCATCTCACATTACTCTAAACCGTATACTTAGTGAACGCTTGGCTCTCTGTGGTTATGAAATTGAGTCACGGCACTACTTGGACAGGCGAGGAACCTAAATATGGTAGCTCTCAGCTAGGCTGGGAGTGGGACCTGGGCACGTTTATTTTGAGGTGATTCTGATGTGAACCCCTGATTGAGAATGACTGGCCTGGAGTGATGTGTTAGGCCTTGGCATGTGGGTGGGGATGCCACTGGGTTGTGCACCCATGGCGGGGGCTGTCGGAGAGGAACTGTGGCTATGTGAATGGCCCTCCCCCAGAGAACCCAAGGTGCCCTGGAGGAACGTACTCACTTTCCACTAGGAGGGTCCAGCTACAGGACACCTGGCCTCGGATGTTGGCAGCTGTGCAGCTATACTTCCCACTGTCCCTGGCCCGGGCTCTCAGCAGGCAGAGGTAATGGGACCCGGCATCTTCATAAACCTCGATGGTGCCTTCTCGTCTCCTCACAGGGACACCTTCCAGGAACCAGGCCACGTCAGGCTTTGGGATCCCTGAAACTACAGGGCCAGGTGAAGAACATGAGCCCTCCTGGAGAGCACACTGTGCTGTGGGACAGGGCGGAACCAGGTAAGAGCCCAGTCTGGTGAGGAGCTTCCCTCCCACTCCTGAGTCTGCTTTCCTGTCCTCAGCCCTGCACTCCACAGGAGCAAACACCCCTGCCAGAGTCAGGGGCCTGGGGAGAGGAATGCAAGGGGATGAGCAAGCTCTCCAGGCCAGCTGAAGACGGAAAGGGAGGAGGGGATCCTGCTGTTTTCTGATGATGGTGATGATGAGGGTTTTTCCCTGCTAGGGTGGCAAAAGTTAGGCACAGGCCAACGCTCCATTCAGCCATGAGCAATGGGCCATGTCGGGTGTCTCTCCAGAATAAAGGACATTTTCAGACTGAGTCCTTTCTGACAGCAAGACCCCTGTGAAGTGGCTTCCCAAGGACTGAGTCCAAGGGCACCAGGGGATATAGGAGGTACAGACCAGTTGTGTGCTGAAGGAGGGGAGTGGCCACCAAGGGGCCATGTCTGGGAACCAGTGACCTTAATTAGTTCTACTCACCCTCACATCTGAACTTGACTATTTGATCTTCACTGACTTCCTGGCTGTGGGGCTTGCTCTCGAATCTGGGGAACGTCGAATCCCTCTGGCTCTCCATGGAGGTTTTCCTGGTAGCAACCTTGTTCACAACTTCTTGGCTTCCCAGGCCAGACTGCCTGGAGGGGAGGGTGGCTGGATGAGGAGCCGCTGGCCTCTTCCTCTCTTCCCCAGAAGGAGAGAGGGCCCCCAAGACTGGTGCTGTCGTTTCCGTCTGGACTTTTGTGGCCTGCAGGGTGATGGTACTGCAAGTCTTCTGAAGGACGGGGGTCTGCAGGACCTTTCTGGGTAAGTCCCTGCCTGGCTCCAGCTTGGACTCTCTCAGGGGCTGAGACTGGCTGTTCATGGCCCAGGCTGGGGAGCTGCCTCTCTGGGGGCTGGAGCAGCTTTTATTTTCGGCCACAGTCTCCAGGCTGTCTGGTTTCGGCTCCTTCGAGATTCCATTGGTCACCTCCCTCCTGATGCCTGAATTGGTGGCTTTTGTTCCTTTCTCAAAGGACCTGTTGGGTGATGGTGGTGGGGTGGTGGAGGGGAAGAGAAGAGGAGGAATAGAATGGCTTTTGGTTACTCTCAAACATTACTCATCACAAGCACAGATCCCAGGGATCACACAAGCCCACAAATTAAGAGCGAGTGAGAGCAAAAGTCTTTCTCTGCAGTTTGCTCAGTTTCCCAAGCCTGAGCACAAGCAGACACTCTTGACACTTCCCTGTCCTGCATCCCATCCAGAGCCCTGTGTTACCTACATTTCCCTTCTCCATGGGTGCCCCGTCCATTAAACCACCCAACTGGTTTCCCCTGTCCACTCTGCCCCCTCTGATCCATTTCCCACACAGCAACCATGGTCAATCTTTTAAAAATACAGATCATATTATGTCATTTCAAGCTCAAGGATTTTCCACCAGCTTTTCCACTGGATTAAGAATAAAACCAAGCTTCTCCAGATGGCCTACAGGATGCTGGATCCAGCTGCCTCTTGAAAAGACACCATCGTGCTGCCCCCCAAGCTGCAGCCACCTGGGTGTTCTTTTGGGTCCCACACATGCCCACCTCTCACCTCATGGGTGTCGCACATGCTGTCCCCTGTTTGAACACTTTCTCCCTGAGTCTTTCTTCACCAGCAAATATTAGTCTTCACAGGGCTGAACTCAAATATCAAGTGTTCGGAAAGGGCTTCCCCGACCCTCTAATCTAGAGTAGCACCTCTCTGCTATTCTTCCTCATGACATATCACAGTGTCTAACTATGTATTCATGCAACTCTTGTTTAAAGCCCTTCTCTACACTAGATTGTCTGCTCACCCCCGTATACCAACATCTAGCACTGAGCCTCACACACGGGAAGGGAAGCTCCTGCTGACTATGGGCTGAATGAGCGAATGGGTCCTGGCCTGGATGGTGCAGGGCAGCGTTCTCAGAGCAGAGCGCCCTTCCGAATAATGGTTAAGGAGTAAGGGTGCTGCAGATTGCTGAGAAAGATGGAGGCACTGAGTTTCCAAGAGTCTCGATACTGACAGCAACCCTCATACAGAACCTGTAAGGCATATTACAACAGGAGAATAAAACAAAACAATGCCTCCAAACAGCCAATCCTCCCTCCCTATATGACGACTTGGAAATTCAGGGCAATTCTCAAAAACAAGCCTTCTATCTTTGCAGCACATTTCAAGATGGAAAGCAGAATAATCACAAAGCCTAGACATACCTATTGGCATTGTCCAAACCTGAAAAAAGGAGGAAGGGTAGAAAGACTGTTAGTGGAATATTTTACACACCAAGCTGTCACTTCCCCTGCATTTCCCAGTCACTATGGTCCACCCAGCCTCACTCCTTCCAGCTCCCCTGGTGCTGAAATTCTCTGGTTAGTCTGAGAAATTCCTCTCAGCCCTGGAGCACACTGTCAGAGCTTCCAGTGCTGCCCTTCCTGGGCTTTTTAATAGTGGCTGATGCTACCATACATATCCTGAGGGCTTGGAATCTGTTCCTGCTGACTGAACAGAGGCAAACAAAAACCAAACAAGAACCAAACAAAAATAGATGTCTACTGAAAATTTTAAACTCAAACTCTTTAACTTATGCATGGCCCTCAATAACAAACCCCCTAAGTGTTCGTTTTTGACAAGTGCATGCTTTAAAAACATACAGAAAAAGTGTAATTTTATTCAGTTTTTCAAAAAATATATATATTTTTTTTCCTGCCACATTCTTTTTTAAATTTTATCTTGGAAAATTTCAAAATATACAGTACTAGAGAGAAGAATATAACAAACCCTGAGAGCCATCACCAAGATCAAGGAAATACCAACATTTTGCCAGTCTTATCTATCCCTTTTTATTTTTGTTTCTGAATATTTAAAAAATCCAAGGCAACACATTTTGTACTCAAGTGCATCAGGAGGGAACAGCTTTTTGATTCCATGCCAGGGCAAGTAAAGGGACAGTGGCTAAGATGCTGCTCCAGATGCCTGATGGCAGCTCCAGACACAGTCATGAGCTGCAAAGCCAAATTCTTTGGTCAGGACCAGGATTTTTTTTTAATGGTGTTAAGTGGAATGGAAAATACCAGCATGCACTATACACAGTACAAGTCAGGACTGTTTCATGAAACATGCTTCAGTTAAATATGTTTATATCCGTACGTATGTTTTGGGTTGCAACATAAAATAAATTTCTTTCTGTGGATTGTGAAAAACACTCAGGCCAAAAAAATAAAGAGAGCAAGGAGGAATAGTTTTTGAGAAAAGGAGATAGGAAGGGGGCCGGCCCGGTGGCGCACTGCTACAGTGCGCCGCTTGGGAGTGCGGTGGCGCTCCCGCCGAGGGTTCGGATCCCACATACAGACCGGCCGCTCACTGGCTGAGCGAGGGGCGGGTGCAACACCGAGGGGTGCAATCCGTTGCCGGTCCCGAAAAAAGACAAAAAGGAAAAAAAAAAAAAAGAAAAGGAGATAGGAAGGGGGCCGGCTCGGTGGCGCACTGCTACAGTGCGCCGCTTGGGAGTGCGGTGGCGCTCCCGCCGAGGGTTCGGATCCCACATACAGACCGGCCGCTCACTGGCTGAGCGAGGGGCGGGTGCAACACCGAGGGTTGCAATCCGTTGCCGGTCACGAAAAAAGACAAAAAGGAAAAAAAAAAAAAAAGAAAAGGAGATAGGAAGAGAGAAAAGAAGAAGAAAGGAGGAGGAAGCCATGAAGATCATGTCCGTTTCGGACCCCCCACCTTCCTCAGGGTTCCTGCTCCAGTGAAGTGACATCCAGCCCCTTCCCCATCCATGTGCTCCAGCTTCCAGGCTGGACCTGGAGGAACCAAGAGGACTGCAAGGAGAAGACATACCCAGAGAGATCTCCAGGGTACAGCTGACAAGGGCAGATGATTAAAGCAAGGAAGAGACACGGGTGAGAGGGGATGCTGAAATGTCCAGCCTGAGTGAGAAGGAACATGGGGGGGCCTGCGTAGAAAGAGTAAAGTTGAAGGAACACCTGATTTGAAAGACAGAGCCAATGATGAGTTAAGTTTCAGGCAGGTTAACTTTGGGGTGATGGCAAGACATTAGCAACATCCACTCTTCCAATTGGCAATCACAGATACAAAAGAGTAGTCTGAGTGAGAAGAAAGGACTGAAGACATGTGCGGTGTAAAGTGTAGGGACACACGTGAAGGTGCAGCCCGGCTCGCATCATCTTCCTCTGTGGCTGGGTCTGTGCCGCCCGCCCACCTCCCTTTCATCTTAAGACCCTGCCCCTGGAGAACACATGGGTATGCAGGTGTGCCACGTGTATACAACTCAGATGCGTAATGAATGAGCAGCTGCTCTAGGAGGGTGTGGCACAGGAGGGGAGCATTCCGCACTGCCCAGCGGCTACCTTGGATGGAAAGCTCAGCTGATGTGGAGGCCTTCCCTGACCCGTTCACCACCATGCATGTGTACACTCCCACATCATCTTGGGTGACTTCATGAATTTCCAGAACTTGCATCCCATTCTTCTCAGACATAGACACACGGTCACTTGGCTGCAGTGGGACGTTTCCCTGTGGATGGCAATAGCGTGGCTGGGTCACAGAAGTCTACTTACCTTTGGCACTGCCCTCCTGCTAATCCTGGTGTGACAGACACCAGGGCCCGGGTGGCAGAGCCCTCTGCTCTGGGCTCTGTTAACAGGCTCTCCAAGCAGTCTTCGGACAATCCAAGGGCCCTGATTCGAGGTCTATGTATACGGCATGGTATTCAGTACAGTTTAGAGCGAACTGTTTCAAAGGAGCCTGATTTTGAGTTAGGAAATCCTCTATTCCTCATTTCTATTTTTCTTTGCCTCCCTGTTCCTTTTATTTGTTTTCCACAGTGAGTTAAGGAGCATGAGGAAGTAGGTAAAAGGCGCCCTATCACCCATTTTTGTCTAGGACTTCCATCTCAAAAGAACCTACTCTCCCTGGCCTTGATCCCATCTGTTCTCTGTGATTCCTTCGTGCCCTGTTTAACAACCCCCTCCACTACCACCTCTCACACCCCCATCTCCACTTTGCTTAGCCCTGAATGGTATATAGAGCACTTCCACATGGAGCCTCCTTGTTTGGGGGGAAGTGGTATTATTTCTGCCTCACAGATGAGGAAACCAGGGTTCTAAGAGATCAAATGACTTATCTAGTATCTCATGCTTTATGACCAGGGACTGTGGCTTGACACCTAGCACCATTACTTCAAATTCCACTCTCTTGAGATTGTCAGGTCTGCCTTGACTAAGAAGTTTTATGCTATTTTGTGAGTATGAAGATTATAGGTCACTGTGGTCTGAATAACAGAGGAAAAGTGTGCAAACAGGGGCAAAAACGAGCATCACTATCAAACATACAGAGAACCCTCGAGAACTACCAATGGTTGAAACAGAGGGACTGATTGAAAAGACAGATTCCCACCGGCTGAAGGGTCTAACTCTGAACTTTTACGGTCTTCAGGCCTGGGTCAGAGTCAGGGTAGATAAAAACCTCACCTTCAGCCAGGTGACCTGTGGTTGGGGCCGGCCAGTGATCTTGCAGGAGAATCGTCCCATCTGTCCTTCTTTGACCACTGCTCGGCCCATCTTGGTAGCAAACTTTGGTGGGCACTCTCCCCAGATGCTAGGATGCGTCTCCACCGCTGGGGCTGAAAATCTGTCCCTGGGGGAAAAAAAAATCAGCAGAAAATCCAGCTCTAGACAAGGTAGCAATTCAATCCTCCTCCCTCCACTCCCACCCAAGTCACTTAAGTGGGGGTCAGAAAGCATCAGAGGGTAGGCTTTCCAACTCTATGCCTCACATACTTTCTCACGCCCCCTCTGGGAAAATCTGTGGCACCAAAACCTATTTCCTCTACCTCCTGGGCATGCAGCTAGACTTCATTTACTAGCCTCCCTTGCAGTTAGGTATACCTTAATTCTACTGAGCTCTGGCCCAAAGTCTGGGGTTTGGCCAGTAGAAGTGCTGTATGCCACTTCCAGGGCTGACCCATCAAAACCTCCTGCAAGATTTGCCACACTCTCTTGCCCACTCTGCTGGCTAGATGCAGAGGCTCCAAGGCCCTAGGAGACGATGGAGCTGCAAAATAGAAACCTGGGTTCCTGAAAGATAACGTGGATGACTTTCCAACTATTCAAGAATATCTGAGTTGAACCCTCCTTGAGTAAGAAATAAAAGTTACCTATGTTGAGCCACTGTGACTTGGGGCTTGTCTGTTACAGCAGCTATTGTTACTTGCCTCTTCTAAATCTGCTTATTTAAATCTTCTACTGCCTTGATTGTTACATCCCCCTGCAGATTATGACCACATCTCCCACCTCATTAACAGTTAGTGGCTGGGCCAGTCAAAGGGGCTACCCACAAAGGCTGCCAGGTCAGGAGATACCATGTGAATGACATATCCATCACATGAGGCTCCTACCCTTTACTTATTACAACCCAGGATGCCCAAGAAGACTTGCTCTCTGGACCTATCCTGGTCAAGTCAGCAGGAAAAGCCAATCCAACCCTGACTTTGCCTTGGATATCCAAGAACTCACCCCAGGGTTTTAGAAACAACAGGCTGACCATGCTTCTTCACAAATCTACCTGCAAGTATGAAACAGAAAGAGGGTTGAAGAGTCAGGTCTGAGCCACTGACTTGGAGCAATGAAAGTCAGGAAGATTCAACAAGGGGGTGGGGTGGGATAGTGATGGTAACTATTAACCCTGACTGCGCACATACCGCGTCACTATGTGCACAGTACCTATCATAGGTACTATGCATATATTATCACGTGAATTTCTTGCAATAGTTTAATAAGGCTGGGACTACATTATCCACCTACTTTTTAAACATGAGAAAAATGAGATTCAGAGAAGTTAAGTCACCTGTGCAAGGTCACAGAGCCAGGAACAGTGCAGAAATTCACCCAGGTCTGCCAGGTTCTAGAACACTCAGCCACTCTGCTGAATTGTTAGTGTCATGCTGGTCCTTTCATTTGGGGAACTATCTGTGGTAATCCCGTACCTCTACAGAAAATGACGTGGTAAAGGGAGCGGGGGAGATGCCTGTGCACATCTCTTACCACGTCTGTTCACGACTGACACAATCAACACTCCACTCTTCCGCTTAAGGCCCAGCACATAGCAACGAGCTGAAATGCAGCAGGACCAATCACTGGAGATGAGAAACAGTGGAGCCGGCACCTCCCCAGAATCTGCAGTGCTGCCACGCTGGGCATTGCCCTAGCTGAGATGATGCCACACTAGACGCTATCACACTGGGTGCTACTGGTCCTGGGTGCACTGCTGCCATGCTGGGCAGGAAGCAGTTAAAGAGCAAAGGCAGCTGCTGCAGCTGGGGTGGGCTCCTTTCATCCAGCTCAGGCAGCTGGAAGGACAATTCATAATGTGACCAGGAAGTACCTATAAACTCGTGGAGGTTTAATTTGAGGAATGGGGAGGGGGAGGAGAGGACATTTTTGAGATGGTGATCACCCTGGATGTTGTTCTCTTTTTGCTACAAGCTGGGAATGTTTATAAAACCCTACCCAAGGCACACATGGGGAGGGTGGAAGTCATTCTCTGGTATCGGCAGGCAGCTGCTATGGGGAATTTGCAGGGTGTTTACTGGAAAAGGGTAAGCTTCCTTAACTTCTAGTACCAATCACATTTGTACAACTGCACAGGAATAGGAATGGGGGAGGAAGATCATGGCTGCATACTTCATTCAGCCAGACCTCTTTTAAGGTTCCATCCACACTTAAGTTGTGGTTCCATATGATTGGTGATTACTATACATGAGTTTCTGTTCAATATAACTACTTAGTGGGCTGTGTCTAGTTTTCATTCCATAATGTGATTTGGCTCTTGTCATTCCATTCTGTTTGAGATTAAAAGAATTTCTAAACTGACAAAAGGAGAGACTTGTTCTGGAAGAACCCAACTGACATGTACAGTCAAGATGCCGGGACCCCTCAGACACTACTGTAAGAAGTGCAAACTGTTCAGTCCCTCTGGAAAGTATTTGAGCAAGTTAAAATCAGAAGCTTTAAAGATATTCTGCTCTTAGATCAACACCTCCCTTTCTGTGACTCCATTAAAAGGAAATGATGCTAAAAATAGAACAGAAAGTTTACAAAGTTGTTCATTTTGGCCTTATTTGTAACAGTAAAAATTGGAAACAATAGAAATGTCATACAGTAGGAAAACAACAGTGATTAAGTAAAATGTACAATTAGGTGTCTTATTCTGCCATTAAGTTATATTTAAGCATACATGAAACATGCAGAAATATGTTAAAATATTATCCCATTTGCTCCTCAGTGCACTCCAAACAGGCTATGACATCTCCACTCCATCCTGACCACCATCTTGCCAAACCCAATGGTCAATGCTCCATCCCCATCTCACTCAGATGCTCAGCAGCATTTGATACAAGGGGCCACTCCCCTGCCCAGCACTTTCTCCTCTTGACTCTCCTGCCTTTACCGGGTTGCCTGTCCTCCCTCAACGTCCTTTCCTACTTGACTTGCATGCTGGGGTGCCTGCCCTAGGGCTGAGTCCTGGGCCCCACCTCAACTCTACTGTCCCCAGGAGGTCTTAGACAGTTCCATACCTCTAAATATCATCTATATGCTGATGATCCCCAAACCATATCCCTACCAGAACTTCTTACTCATCAGATATCCAGAACAATCCCCAGTACCTTGTAGGTATTCAAATATTCATTAAATAAATGAATTTTATGAAAAGAAACCCAGCAACATACAAGAATATCTATCTAATGTAATTGTAATTAGGTAAAAATACCCAAACATAGGAAAATGACCAGAAGAAGAGATATCAAAATGTTATTAATAGTGATTATTTTTGGATAGTGGGACTCGAGTAATTTCAGCTGTATTTTCTAAAACCCATAAATAGAATGGTAAAGAAAAAAAATATGATCTAGTTACAAAAAAAAAAAAAAAAAAAAGGGGGGGGGGGGGGGGAGAAAGTAAGTAAAATCTGGCATCCAAACAGAGGGTGAACAGGGTTTCTTATGCATGCTCTACGCAACAGCATTATTCACATACCCAATCACTTAAAAATATCTATGAACTACCCACTGCACTTATCAGTGCTACTGTATCACTCATTTCATCTTGGAGTAAACATTCAATAAAAATTAGACTGATCATCCCAACTCATAGTACAGAAAAAAAATTAGACTGCTCAACTGAAGAATGGCTAAACAAAATGGTCTGTTCATGCAATGGAATATTATCCAGCCATAAAAAGGAATGAAGTACTGCTACATGCTACAAATGGATGAAGCTTGAAAAAGTATGCTAAGTGAAGGAAGCCGGACACAAAAGGCCACATGTTGCATAATTACATTTATATGACATGTCCAGGAGAGGTAAATCCACAGAGAAAGGTTGAAGTTAGTAGTTGCTGGGGCTAGGGCAGGAGGGGATACAGAGTGACCTCTCAATGGGTATGGGGTTTCCAGTTGCAGTAATGAAAAAATTCTGAAACAAGATAGCGGTGGTGGTTGCACAACATTGTTAATGTACCTAATGACACTAAATTGTACACTTTAAAATGGTAAATTTTACGTTATATGTTTTTTACCACAATCAAAAAATTAGATTGAGCATTTAAAAAACTCTTAGGAGCTAAACATCTTAATCCAAAGGATAAAATTCCTTTATCCCTTAAAAAATAAAGTAAAAGCAAAAAATATGGCATTTCCCCAAAGAACAGCAAAAGAATGCTATTTAGAGGTAACTTCTATGTCAGGGTAAGATCTTCTGGTATGAATCAAAGGTAACACATAAAGCAGTCAGCTAAAAATGGAACTGAGGAATGCTTATCTTAATGTGAGTTAACATCAGAGAGTTTACATCAAAACAAAAAGAGAATTTGGGCTAAAATAACTAACAAGGTCTATTTATGGGAAAAAAATTTAAGTTGTAAATTGTCAGATAAGGTACGATTAATTTTGTGAAAGTATGAAAATCTGGCAGAACAGTAAGACTATGTAGAAAAATAAATGGAAAGGGGATTAAGGTAGAAATGCCAAAAATAGAAGAATGAGTAAGAGAATTGGGGAGGACAAGATTAAGTTCTGAGGAAAAGAAAAGGCCAAGACATTGGAGGTATTTTAACCAGTTATCTTAGATTTTTCAAGGAAGAGTAAAAGAGAATGCTGGCAGGTTTTAGGAGTGAAAAGTTCAAAAGTGGAAAGGATAAAAGTAGACCTAGCACTTTTTGTCAAAGGATATAGAAAGACAGTACATACTGCTCAAAAAGTGAATCATGTGATCAAGACTGTAAAGAGGAGAAATGCTTCTCACAATGTGTGGTGATATCATTTATCATCCAAACAGGGACTGTCAACACTGAAGAGACACAATTAGTAATTATGCCAAGACAACAGGAGTAAACCAGGACTGTTGCAGGAAAACTGGGGAACATTCACCCTACTTGTAGCCAACTTCAAAGTGCTTTTTAAGAATTGCTTAAAGGGCTGGCCTGGTGGCGCACTCGGTAGAGTGCAGTGCTTGGGAGTGCGGCGGCGCTCCTGCCGAGGGTTCGGATCCCATATAGAGACCGGTCCGCTCACTGGTTGAGCGCGGTGCGGACGCGACACCGAGGGTTGCGATCCCGTTGCCTGTCACGGTACGGGCGCGACACCGAGGGTTGCGATCCCGTTGCCGTTCGCAGTGTGGGCGCGACACTGAGGGTTGCAATCCCGTTACCAGTCACGAAAAAAGACAAAAAAGGGGGGATAAAAAAAGAATCATGGATTTTTTTTTTCCTTTTTAAAAAAAGAAGAAGAAAAATTCAGCCATTTGGTTGGGTTAAGAGCATGTTATTTTGAAATATATATATTTTTGTCATTCTAAATATATTAGATGCCAAATCCTGTAAGGTAATCTTTTTAAAAAGGTTTCATTTGAAATCCTAGGCACTTCCATTTTTTAAATGGCTGTTTCCTAGAGAAATAGAAGCTTGTAATGATGAACTTGTATTAATTAGACCTGGGTACCATATGAGCTCCTAATAACAAAGCTAAACTAACAAATGTCCACCTGTTACGATGCCTCCCTGAAACAAAGTTTGCTGCTAATCACCCGTACATATAATTTCCAAAAGAAAATAAATGTAAAGTCTTAACTAAAATATTAAGGAGATACAGAAGGAAAGTAAATTATAATAATAGGTATTTCAATATGTAACTGTTCAGGCATGACTATTTCAATGCATAAATGCTCAGGCACATTGGAAGACAATGTGAAATGGTCGATGCTTGCATCAATCATAATATGTCTGGATTTAAAAGTGAATGATCAAAAACCATACTGGGCAAATAGTAAAGGAAAATGAAAGAGCACAGGTATACAGGTGGGTACTAAAACACTAGAATAAAAAATAGTGTTAGGACAAATAACAGAGCAGACATATTGTGTAAAAAAGGAAGAATAAAATAACCTTAAAAGAAGATAACATAGCAAGACAAGTTACAGACCACTGAAATGGAGAAAATGAAAAAAAAAAAAATTGACTGTTCAGTGTGGTGTCTAAACAATTCTCTGTTTATGACATGGAATTGAGGAGTATAAAGTTATCTCGGAAAACTTATCTATGTCTTAAAATCCCACCATAGCTTGAAACACATATTCAGTGCATGGTTTGGACAAAATAACGGTAAAAATAACAAGAGGCCATAGAGAAGCCACATGTTAGGATGAAAAACAGCAGTAAGCTCAAAATAAACAACTTCAGTATGCAATCTTTTTATAACATAGATTTATCACTGTACCCCAAAAGTTTTAAAAATACATGAGATGGCATTAAAATTTAACGACACACCTACATTTTACGTATCACCAGTAATTCAATACTATTTGGTTCTTGAACCTGTTGTGAATTTCAAGAATCCTCTAATCCATATTTTCAGGGCAATAGTACAAGGCAATAGTGTAGTAACTATACTATTTACATATATAACGATATAAAGTAATTATATATACACAGCTAGAAGTGCTATACAGTCATGCGCCGCATAATGATGTTTCGGTCAATAAGGGACTGCATGTATGACAGTTGACCCATAAGATTATAATGGCTGGCAGAGCTGCGCACGTGTAGCCCAAAAGGAAGTAATGTCAACTCTGGGAGCCAAAGAGCTATGCAGTGGCGCGGCGGTGGAGGCCTTTCTCCGGCAGCATGTCTCACCCGCCAACAAAACTCCAGTGCAAGAAGACTGAGAAGCAGAACCTCAAATTGCGGCAGTGAAACCTGAAGCTACAGGGAGCCTTGGCTGTGAGCCTGTCAGAAACTCAAAATGGAGATGTGTCTAAGGAAACAGTGGGAGTTGGAAAAGTTAAAAATTCACTAAAACAGTCTATGAATGTGGGCTCGTCAGAAGCCCAAAATGGAGATACGTCTAAAGAAGCAGTGGAAAATGTAAAAACAAAATAACACCCCCAGAAATCTACCATATTAATCAATGGAGAAACAACAACACAGCCTCTCAATTCAGAATCAAAAAAGAAGAAGAAAGAGAAAAATGATGAATGATGCTGGGCATGATACAAAAAAAGCAAAAACCGAAAACAAAGGGGAGTCTGAAGAAGGCACTGAGGCCTGTAGAAACAGAAAACAGTGTGGACAAGCCAGATAATGAGAAAGATGACAGTGAAGTGCCCAGCCTACCCTGGGACTGACAGGAGGTTTTGAAGATACTTCATTTGCCTCTCTAATCTTGTCAATGAAAACTGTCTGAAGGCAATAAAAGAAATGAGCTTTACGAACATGACTGAAATTCAACATAAAAGTGTCAGACCACTTCTGGAAGGCAGGGATCTTCTAGCAGCTGCAAAAACAGGCAGTGGTAAAACCCTGCCATTCCTCATCCGTGCGGTTGAACTTATTATTATTCAAGTTCATGCCCAGGAATGGAACAGGAGTCCTTTTTCTCTCACCTACTAGAAAACTGGCCATGGGGGCTTTCGGTGTTCTTAACGAGCTAATGACTCATCATGTTCAGCCATATGGGCTGATAACGGGTGGCAGTGACAGATCTGCTGAAGCACAGAAACTTGCCCGTGGGATCAATATCACCATGGCTACACCAGGCCATCTCCTGCATCATATGCAGAATACCCAGGGGTTCATGTATAAAAATCTACAGTGTCTCGTTATTGATGAGGCTGACTGTATCTTGGATGTTGGGTTTGAAGAAGAATTAAAGCAAATTATTAAACTTCTGCCTGTATGCAGACAGACCATGCTCTTTTCTGCCACACAAACTAGAAAAGTTGAAGATCTGGCAAGGATATCTCTGAAAAAGGAGCCATTGAATGTTGGGGTTTATGATGATAACATTAATTAATGCAACAATGGGTGGTCTTAAGCAGGGATATGTTGTTTGTCCCTCCAAAAAGAGATTTCTTCCGCTCTTTACATTCCTTAAGAAGAACCAAAAGAAGAAATTGATGGTCTTTTCATCTTGTAAGCCCGTGAAATACCACTACAAGTCGCTGAACTACATTGATTTGCGTGTCTTGGCCATTCATGGAAGGCAGAAGCAAAATAAGCACACAACCACATTCTTCCAGTTCTGCAATGCAGATTCAGGGATATTGTTATGTATGGACATGGCAGCAAGAGGGCTGGATATTCCTGAAGTCAACTGGACTGTTCAGTATAACACTCCAGATGACCCTACGAAATACATTCATCGTGTGGGTAGAACAGCCAGAGGCCTGAACGGAAGAGGGCATGGCTTGCTCAGTCTGTGCCCAGAAGAACCAGGTTTCCTTTGTTACTCGAAGCAATCCAAGGTTCCATTAAATTAACTTGACTTTTCCTGGTCTAAAATTTCTAATATCCAGTCTCAGCTTGAAAAATTGATTGAAAAGAACTACTTTCTTCATAAGTCAGCCCAGGAAACATATAAGTCATACATACAAGCTTATGATTCCCATACTCTGAAGCAGATCTTTAATGTCAATAACTTAAATTTGCCTCAAGTTGCTCTGTCATTCGGTTTCAAGGTGCCTCCTTTTGTTGATCTGAATGAACTTGAACAGCACTGAAGACAAGCGTAAAATGAGAGAAGGCAGTGAATTTGGCTACCAGAAAACCAAGAAAGTCGAGAAGTCTATAATCTTTAAAAACATTAGTAAGAAATCACCTGGCAGGAGGCAATTCTCTCACTGTAATCACATACTTTCATCTTGGATAACTTTGTCCTGAAGTGGGTTTCTTTTATCTAGCTCTGATAAAGGAATTTTTGTAGACTTTATAATTTGGACTAATCTAACAAGAGTATAAATTGACTTGGGTTGCAAGCACTGAGCACTGTTATTTCCAGCAAGTCTTATTTTGGGGATATAAAACAGACTAATATTTCTTGGTTGTGCGAGGACAAAACAAGGAGTTGTTTGGGTCTTTGTTGCAATGATACAGTATTTTAATTTTAAACATTCCACCCTCTCCCCCCCAAAATATTTGTGTCATTGTTTTAATATAGTTGTTTTTGTACCTTTCCTTCCTGATATGTAAAGGTTTTTGTGGCCTGGGTTGCTATACTAACTTGCTGTAAAAGGTGATAGAGTATATTGGACAGGTGGTGGTAATGCAGAAAATAGTCTCAGCTTATTTTTTGGTGTTAGTTATTTCTTTGATCCTAATGGCATCTCTTGACGCCTCCTGAAGATGCTGCAGTATAAAAGGGCAAGGAGTTTTGGATAATACTTAAGAAAAAGCATCTTGGAATAAAGGTGGCATCACTACTTTTTGTTTTTTAAGAGCAAGAAATATGGGTTACGTGTCATTATTTGAGTGAAGTGTCCCTAGTAGTCTTAACACAAGAAGGGGAGTGTGCATAATTGAAATTTTTGGGCCTCATTTACACCAATACAGTTATATTCTGCTATTCTCCATTTGGTAAGTTAACAAACATCTTTTTAGAAAAAAAAAAAAATACAAAGAATGGTGATACTCATTCAGATTTGTTTATTTTAAGGTGTTTTGGATTTTGGTGAGCCCTTTCCACTCTGCAGAGTACTTAGAAGACAAGGCCAACTGTCAGTGGACTTAAAGCCAGGCCATCAGGCAGTGCTTGGCATACGTTAATATTAGCTTCTTTGTGAGAAAAATGACCTCTTCCAGATAAATGAAATAAAAAATAGATTTTCAGTGGAAATTGAAAATGAACAGAGGTCGGAAAAATAATAGCAAAGTTAGTGATTTAATCAGGTGGTTCTTTTGTTGTAGGAGCACTTGATTTCTAGTGTTTTGCATAGTGTACAACTACAAAAGTAACAATTCAAAACTAAAGTTGCTAGCATCATTTTGCTGTTGTGTCAGTTAATATTCCTAGAGTCTCACTAAGTGTAAGTACGCTGAGAAAACGAAATGTAGAGGAAACCGACTGATAGACAGCATTCCAGCAGGAAAAGAAAAGAACAATGTTCCACCTCTAGGCTTGAGCACTGTGACCCTCACTGGACCTGTCCTGGGTTTCAGACCTTGACTGCTGGGCTCCTGGTTTGGCTTCTCGGGTTTCCAACTCCTGGCATTTAATAACAGCTCTTTCCAGTACTTTGTTTTTTGGAGGTTTTTTTTTTGTTGTTGTTTCAGAGATAATCATGTTTCAAAAAATACACAAAAGCGAAAAATATTTATTTACTGAACCGAAGTAAATACTGTTAATATTTTGGTATATAACCACCTAGTTTTTTGTATGCATGTTCATACTTTTAAATTTTCTTTTTTATCAAAAATGAAGTCACCTTCTACCTATTAATTGTAACCAGCTTGTTTTATAACATTATTTTTCTGTGTCATTAAATAAATGCATCAAGATTATATTAAAAAAAAAAGATTTAATGGCTGTACCATATAGCCTAGGTGTGTAGCAAACTATACAATCTAGATTTGTATAAGTACACTCTATGATGTTTGCACAATGACAAAATCACCTAATAACACATTTCTCAGAACATATCCATCCTTAAATACACGACTGTATTTCATTAGTAAAAAAATGTGCAGAGTAAATTTTTCAATAATTTTGAAGCTTAAAGTTCATTTATTTAAAGCTTCCCTTTACATAATGACCATTTCTTAAATTATTGGGTTTGTTTTTGTACTTCTTGAAAATCTTTTTTTTGTATTATTGCAGACTAAGGAACCACTGATTTATATGTGTATTTATGGTGTGTCTATTCTGGCAGGACTGCAAGGAACTGGGAAAAATTCTTGCTGTGAAGCATATCCTACACCCCTAATGCTTGCCCACTAAATGCCAGGAGCTCCCTTAATCACTGGAAAACCAAAAGTGCCCCACAAATCTCCTAAGTGTCCCCTAGAAGGTGGTACTATGACTATATAGAGCATTGGCTTAAGAAAACCTCTGGAGGAAAGCTTGGGATCACAGCTATGGGTTGAATATAAACTTAATATTTAAGAAAAAAGAGTGAAAAAGTTGAAGCTAAAGGTCACCAAAATTGGTCAATGTGGATGATGTTTTTGTAGAAATTTATGCAAGTAGATGTCTCCTCTCTCCTCTTTGAAGCACTTTGCCTTTCTCTTATAGCTCAATTTGATTCTAGTTTTTATTGTACACATCAATCTACTTGTTGAAGTTCTAGCTAATGCCTTACACATAACAGGACTGAGTCAGTATTTTAGTGCAGATGAGGTCCCAAAGAGAGCCACACAGGCAGTCAACAAGTATTTACTGAGCTCCTACTATGGGCCAGACCTACTATGGGTTAGGCCCTATGCTAGGCTCCTAGCGGTGGGGATTCAGTAACTGATACAAGACACACGTCTTTGCTTTCATGGAGCTTACAGTCTAGTGGGGAAGAAAAACATTTTAAAACACTTATTTATAATTAACACAAATAAGTTCAAGTATAAAGAACTGTGAAGAGCTGAGGGCTTTGGGAGAGTCCCTAACCTTGCCACCAGGGCTGGTGAAAGGGGTCTTCCCAGAGGTAGTTGTGTTTGACTGGAGGCCAGAGGGATGAGCAGGATTCCTAGGTGGAGAGGAGAGAGAAACAGCACAGGTCAAGGCTCTAGGCAAGAAAGGCTGGACATCTTGAAAGAACTAGAAGGTCTGTGTGTCTGGAACCCAGGAGGCAAGGAGGGGCTGGAGGAGTAAAGAAAAGAGTAATCACGCCACAGGGCCTTGCGGATGAGTGTGAGTTTTAAACTCGATGGTAAATCACTGGAGGGAGTGATAAAATCCTATATGAATTTTTTAAAGGTATTTTAAATAGCAATGTGGAGATTAGAGTGGGGTATGTGTGGAAGTGGGGTGACCAGTAGGGAACTTTTGCAACAGTTGAGAGCTGATGGCAGCCGAGACCAGGATGGTGGCAGTGGGGATGGAAAGATGTGGACAAATGAGAACTGCGTAGGAGATGGCACAGCAGGATTTGGTGACACTGGTATAGGGGTGGGAAAGGAGCATTTGAGGATAACTGAGGTTGCCTGGCTGCCTTCCTTCCCAAGGAGACATGGATTGTCACCTGTCACACGTTTCAGCAGTGTCTTCCTGGGGGCAACCAAAGTCTTCGTCATAAATGTTAATAGACCTCTGCCAGGGGCTGCCTGTCACTATATATATATAGGTGCCTTGTCCTACATAAACTGTTCATTCTACAGTCTCTACCAATGCAGGGGACTTTGGAGTTCACTGTTGCACCACATTCTTGCTGGAATGTACATTATTCTTATGCTGTGATACTCAATAACAAGTACATCATCCACAGAGGCTAAGGAGGTCATCCCAGAGTGCCAAATAGACATTTCAGGAGCTCTGTTTGGGACTCCAGGAAATTGACACACTAAAGAATCAATTCTTCCTCAGGGAGTTGAAATAAAATATACATCTTAGAAAACAAACTATTTGCCGGTCATTAATGGATAATTAACATATATATATAATTACATATATATAATTCTGCCCAATGAGTTCAGAGGAATAGTGACACAAAGTTTCGTATTGGAGAGGGGAATAGCTCAATAAATTGCTGCCAGTGATCCCTCGATCGTCTTAAATAAGTACGCTATAGAGAAGATACTCAGTGGAGAGAAAATAACCTGTTTCCTTTAGTGTCTTCTTTTAGAGGCCAGGCTCCCAGGCATCCAGCTTGCTTCTCTAGAGCTGCTTTTCCTTGTGATTTAGCAAACAACATTAAGCCTAGCTGCAGGTATTCCCTTTAGCACTTAAGTAATAAGGTTAATTTTATATGAATTTATCAAAGAGAAAACAAAGAAAAATTTGTATCCAATTTGAGACACACCCCCCTTGCAGGTTGATGTAGTGTTAGTCATGTGGCTGCTGTCTTCAGTGCAGGTGTCAGATCAGAAGTCATGCAATGGGCTAGTGTAGTATACAGGAAGATTACCTTAAGCATGGATCTGGAGAAGCTCATTGTACCAATAAGCAACCCATTTTTTGTTGGGCATTATGCAAAATGATGGTGTATCAAAGACTAATGAAACACTTGAAAAAATATAATCAGAATACTTTTAATAAATCCATGTGTTCAGAAAAATAAAGGTTAAAAGGATCCATGAGACAAAAGTAACCACATGGCATGTACCTCTAGCTGTGACTAAGGACAGCAGTTCATCCAGAGAGCTATGTGCTGTACAGAAATGGAAGAGGAACAACTAATGGGCAGGATCTTGTCTGCTTATGCTCTGGAACGGACAGGACTCTAAAAACTGCCCAGCCTCATGCTCCAGACCTTCAACAGTTTCCTTGCAATCTGTCCTTCAGCATTATTTCCCTTTATTTTCTGCTTCTACCTTTCTATTTCCCTGCCCTGAGCACACTCCACCCCCTCCCCAGGCATCAATGCTTTCCACTTCCCCCCCATTCCCATCATCCAAATCACAATCTGCCATCCAAATCTAACTCATTCTTCCAGGAATAGCTCAAGTTTCTCCAACAGGACATCACAGACAACTCTAGCCTCCAGGAGTCCCATTTTCCTCTGAACTTACAAAGCTGATGTGCCAATCATTTGGCAAATAAACCTGTGCTGCCTTGTGACTGGGGTTGTGCTTTTACTTAGATTTTAATGTGTCTAGGTCTTATATGACCGACCAGGTCCTTACAGAAAGGATCTAACAAAGGATTCTGTCTCCCACACAGTACCACACAAAGTCAGCACTTCATAAATACATAATGATGTTGAATCTTAATTGCATTATAATAATGAAATATGAAGTCAAGAAAGTCAGTCTCTTCACAACAATGACCAATATTTTTGCCTTTTACACCCCAGCACAAAGTTTGCACATTCAACAAAATATGATGAGTGAAGAAGAGGCTAGAACTATGAACAACTGAGATAAATCTAAATCCACAAAGGGCCAGAGGTGGAGATGGGAGGAGGGGGTGGAGATGAGAAGAAAAGGAGGCAGCACCAACTGTAAAAAATCAAAGTCAGGCCAGCAAGGGCTAGTGGTATATATTTTGGAGGGAAAAAGAAGCAAAGGCAAAGTGGAAGAAGAAAATAAAGGAAGGAAGGGAGTCAAGACAAAGGAGATTTGGAAGTCATCCTTCAAGACTAGAATGAGACCAAGTAATTTGTCATCTAGCTCTTCTGTATACCAAATAAGTGAGGCTTCTGCCAAAGGCAGCCTTGACATAACTGTTTCACAGCAGAGACGAGCGGGGCAAGAAGAATCATTTTCATTCTACCATATTTATATTGTTAACTTTGATGCGACAGCAAAAGACAAAAACACAAAGATTCTGCCCTGATTAAAAAAAATAGGGCATATATCCCTAAATAAAGAAGAGTCTTTAGAGAGTTTTATAGATTGAAAAGTGTTTATAAAGAACATAAATAGAAAATATAATTACAGTCCTTGAGAAAGGTAGGAAAGTTAGATAAAGGAAGATAGTACAAAAGAAATAAGAGAACAAAGAAACAAAAGGAGAACCATGACAGACACCCTGGAGGAACACAATAATTAAAAACTCGGCCAATACAAATAGACATGGGCTTAAACTGTTTGTCCAATCCAACTCAACATGAAGATAAAAGAGATCTCAGAAATCTGTCCCTAAGAAAGGGCAGTGGCAAAAACATGGCACAGGAGCTTTTCCTACAAATTCAAAATTGCCCAAGAATACTGGTGTCAGTGGTGCCACTAGAGCCGGACTAGCGGTCAGCAGGGCCACTTTTCTCCCTAAATCCCATGACAGGGGGTCACCCCCCTTTCTGCTGCCACATTTTAGGTGACCTGCTGCTGGCCCTCTTTCTCTTACATAGTCAGGGAATCCTGGTTTGCTCGATAGTGGCTCCCTGAGGGTGTAGAGAGCAGGGGCCACAGTGCTGCAGGGCAGCTAGAGGAGGGGGAGTGTGCCTGGGGAGGAGATGAGCAGGAGATTGTCTGGAAGAGGAGAGCCAGGCAGGCTGCTCTAGCCCAGTCTGTGTTTTCAGGAGCCCTCCAGGGGATTCCGCTGCATACTCAAGGCTGAGAATCGCTGTACTAGGCTGAATATATCACATGTGTAACTGACCCTCCTGACTACTCCAGGTGTGGTCTGTGGCCCAGCAGCATGGGCACCATCTGGGGACTGGCTAGAAGCGCAGACTCTCAGGCTGTGCTCCAGACCTACAGAATCTGCATTTTAACAAGACTTCCAGGTGAACTGTGTGCACATGCATTTGCACGAACCAATCCTGTAAGGTGGGTAAGATCCATCTGAGGTCTGGATCTCCTCTCGGCCTATCAGTTCGGCTTTCCCTAGGCTCCTGAGCTTATGTCCTTGAAGTTAACCCTCTATTACTTAAAGAGACTTAAGTGACTCTCTGTCCCTGAAATACAAAGGGCCTTCTCAGACTCAGACCCCCAGGTTTGGGGCATACCCATCATTCGGGTGCCACCTTCACTCCACCCCATGTCCAAGGCTCGCTCTGTCGATATGATGGCCAGGACTACTCACCACCTTGTTCACCATGTGGGTTTCTCTTCTTTTTTCTCCATGGAAGCCTTGTTTATACCTATTCAGATGGGAGCTTCTAAAACTGCATTGTCCAAAACAGTCACGATTAGCCACATATGGTTACTGAGCACTTGAAATATAGCTAGTATGAACTGAGATGTGCTGTTAGTATAAAATACACCCAGATATTGAAAAATGTAGAATATCTCATTAATAATTTTTATGTTGATTATACATTGAAAGGATAATAATTCTGGATATATTGGGTTAAACATAATATTTAATGAAAATTAATTTCACCTGATTTTTTAAAATGTAGCTACTAGCAAACTTAATATTACATACATGGCTCACATTATGTCTCTACTGGACAGTGCTGTGCTACAGAACAGGCCCGAGGCACTTCTAGGAGAGAGGAAGCTCTCAGAGGGCAGGCCTTGCATCTCTTCCTTGCTCTGCACCAAGCCTTAGTGACCAGCCTCTGGAGGTGAGTGAGTGTCAGATCTGGCATCAGAGTGACTTTCCTGGGGCTCAGACTGAGGTTGCTTCCCATTGCTTAAGGTGCCGAATAACCACATGGTCCTGTTGTTAAAGAGCTTGTCTCCTGGGGGATCATGCATGTTTCCTGGCCCTGATTACCAAATTATAAGTCAGATAGGGAAACTTTCTCTCTTACAGATTTCCCTCTGTAAGTAGCTCTAAGGATGTTAATACCAGTTCAAGTAATTACAGGCTCCCACTTACTGGGTGCTGTCTGCCAGTGGATGTTCTCATCCTTACATCATCCTGTGAGGCAGCCGTTAGCTCCAATTTACAGAAAAGGAAATAAGGTTCAGAAAGGTTACTTTCCCCATACTTAAAAATTAGTAGAACTGGGCCGGCCCGGTGGCGCACTCGGTAGAGTGCAGCGCTTGGGAATGCAGTGGCGCTCCCGCCGAGGGTTCAGATCCCATATAGAGACCGGTCTGCTCACTGGTTGAGTGCGGTGCGGGCGCGACACCGAGGGTTGCGATCCCGTTACCGGTCACGAAAAAAGACAAAAAGGAAAAAAAAAATTAGTAGAACTAAAATGCAATCCAAGACTGTTTGGCTTCCTTTCCATCACACAACACTGCCTCCTAAACTTGACCACTAAGGGGTTAAAAGCTTCCACATATGAATGACACTTAATTCCAGAACCCTGCTCTTCCAAGTATGAAGCATAAGTAAGCAGCACAGCACAGTGAGCTGGAGAGAAGGCAGGGTGCTACCACATTCCCTTTGTAAATGTTTGGGCTAGCTGGCACAGCCAACAACTTATCCACAGCAGAAGGGACCAAAGTGGATCCTTCCAGGCCTATGGTCTTTGGGTGGCCCCAAACCACACACCAGCTAAAAACTGGGCTATGATGCAGAGTGGAATGTACACAGGGCCCACTCACATTTAAAGAGGCAGCAGCCTTTAGGCTGGTCTCTATCTCCTAGGGTTGGAAGACATAGGACATCTCAAATGATCTGGGTCTGAGTCTTCTCAAATTAAAACCAAAGGGAAAGAGGCAGGATTGAGAGCCGTAGCCTTCTCTCATTCCTCTATGGCTCTCCTGCCTTATTTCCTTTCCCCTGCCCTGAGCACCATGACCTACTAAAAATTTTCCTGCTTGATTGAGACATCAGATCTAACTTCCTGAACAATGGGAATTTAAAGAAAGGTGTTCATATTAGCTAGGTTTTATATACCTCCTCTGTATTCCTCACTCACTCCAATCCTCCCTTAACACGAATCAAAGAAAATAAGGGTTAGCCCAGGCTGTAGAGACCACTGAATTCAAACCCTTTATTCTGCAAAAACAGAGGTCCAGAGGTTTAAAGTCACATATCTGATTGGGAAAAGTTGGGGCCTGGACTTTGGACCCTGACTCATAGCTCAGTGCTCTTTCCATTTCCACAGCTCCAAACAGGAAATCAGAAAAGGGGATGGGGTGATTTTTATTTGTAGGCCTCAACTCAAAGTTTGGGCATTGAAAAGTGGGTAATGTAGGGGACAGCACCAGAGTGGCAGAGGTGAGGTCCATCCTGAGACTCTGACCAGGGGCCATTTTCCATCTGGAATGTTCCAGCCACAGACACTTGAAGGTCATTAAATGAATGAGTCACTCAGTAAAGAATTTAAGGAACGCGTCCAAACTATGCACACTCTGCTCTGCGAAATAGCCTGTCTGCCCTTCCATGGTGTGGGGAAACACAAAGAAAACAGAACAAAGAGTGGCCATTGGTCCAGGTGCACCTCGCCCTTTCTGGAACCTTCCCTGATTACCTTAATCCTCCATCCACAGCCCTCTCACACAGCATTGCCTGAAAATCAGGTTGGGAGGATAGTGTTCTGAAACAGGAGAAAGTGAGTCTGATCCTCTGGTTTATAGGTGCTTAGAAAGGCCTGGAAGGGTCAAGGCCCCTTACTTTTAAGGGGCTGACAGACTCCCATGTCTTTTCAGACATCAGGCCTCTTTAAGCATCAGCCTGAACTGGAAATGCTCACAGTAGAGCAGCTTCAGCATGCCAGGAGTGTACACTAGCAGAAAAAACAGTTTACTCATGGTCAAATGTTTAGGAAGTTTTAAAGTTAATAGAATTTCTTTAAGTACAGAGGAGGAAAAAAAGACAAAGTAACTAATCAGTGTTAACACACTGGTGTGTACATTTTTTTGAGCTTTTTTTTTTATAGTGGGCATGTATTACTTCATAATGGTGCTAATGATGATAAATGTTGCTCATTCATTCCCCCAAATATTTCAGTATCTATGACATGCCAGGAAGTTTTCTAGATGCTGGAGATACAGCAGTGAACAGGATTAAGTCTGCTCCAAGAGCTTCCATGGTGGTGGGGGATGGAGTTGATAATATAACGTGAGATAGTGATAAGTCCTAGAAGGAAAACTTTAGGTGGGAGAGAAGGATGGAGAGTCATGGGATTGGGGTAGTCAAAAAAGGGTTCTTTATGGGCCGGCCCCGTGGCTCACTCGGGAGAGTGTGGTGCTGGTAGCACTGAGGCCGCAGTTTCAGATCCTACATAGGGATGGTCGGTGCACTCACTGGCTGAGTGTGGTGCAGACAGCACTGTGCTGAGGGTTGCCATCCCCTTACCGGTCAGAAAAAAAAAGGGGGGGTTCTCTAGGCAGGGGACCTTTGAGCAGAGACCTGAAGGACATGAGGGTCCACACTGGGTGAAAGGCTGTGGGAAGAGCTCTTCCTTTAGACAGGAAGCAGAATGGCAAAGGCCCTGAGGCCTTGCTCAACAGAGAGCAAGAAGGCTTCATGACCACAGTGGGGTGAGAAGGTGGAGAGTGGCAGGGGATGGGTCTGGAGAGCCAGGCAGAGGTTAGATCAGCCAGGGCTTTGCAAGGCTACTACGTGGAGTGTGGTTTTAGTCTCATGCAAGGGGAAGGAATGGGAAGGCTTGAGTGGGAAAGCGAGGTGATACCTAGTTTGACAAACATTTCCTGGGATGCCTCCCTTGCTTGCAGGACCACATCTTTCCCATTAGACTGGAAGGTCCTGAGTCCAGGGGTAAGGGGTGCTTTCTCTTGTAGGCTCCTCCATCTCCCAAGACAGGGCTGAAGCAGGAGCTGCAGGCCTTGGGGGAACTGACCACTCAGCTCTCACCAGGGCTCCCACCTCCTGGGACTCACCTTCTACCGTCAACTCCACTGTCACCTGGCGGGCACCACTACCATTGATGGCTTCACAGGTATACTTTCCCTTGTCCTCCTCATGAACAGCATGAATCACGAGGCTGAAAGTCCCCCGGACACCACAATGCAGCAGGAAGCGGCCCCCACTGGTGATGGATTGCCCGTTTCGGTGCCACGTCACCTGGGGCTCTGGGTAACCCCGTACCTTCAGGAGAAAGCAGAAAGCAGAAAGGTAAGAGCTTATGTTTCATGAGTACTCACTCTGTGCCAGGAATTGTTCTGATTGCTTTACGTGTGTTAACTCATTTAATCCTCATGATAACCCTCGAAGTAGATATTATTTTTGTCCCCATTTTATAGATGAGGAAATTGAAGTGAGGAGAGTTCTGGTAATTTCCCAAGGTCTCAAGGGTGGCAAGCGGCAGAGTCAGGCATCCTGGCCCCAGAGCCCACTACACAAGTGACTCTTGAGCCTAGTTGCATATTAAAATCACCAGGGGGGCTTTAAAAAAATACTAGTGCCCAGGTGCCACCTCAGACAAAGTAGTCAGAATCCCACAGGGTGGGGACTGAGCATGGGGATTCTTGGCCAGTGCTTCTCACCCTAATGTGCGAATGAATCACTTGGCAGGGGGGCCTCAGGGCCTTCACCCATGCTGTTCCCTGTCTAAAGGAAGCGCTCTTCCCACAGCCCTTCACCTGATGTGGCCCCTTGTGTCCTTCAGGTCTCTGCTCAAATGTTCCCTCCTGGGAGAACCCTTTTCTGACTACCCCAACCCCGTGACTCTCCGTCCACTCACCCTACCCAAAGTTTTTCTTCTTGAGGATTTTGTTAAAATGCATATTCTGCTTCTGTAGGTCTGGGTTTGGGGCCTGAGATTCTGCAGTTAGGACAAGCTCACAGAGACTGCTGGTCCCTGGAACTTGTCTTAAGCAGTAGGTTCTGGACCTGCACTGCCGATATGGTTGCCCTAGCCACACGCAGTGATGAAGCACTTGAAATGAGGCTGGTGAGACTGAGATGCACTGTAAGTGTACATTGCACATGGGGTTTTGAAGACAGTATAAAGAAAGAACATAAAATACCTCAATTTGAAAATATTGATTACATATTGAAAAATTAGTATTTTTTATTTTGGGTTAAATAAATTATCAAGATTATTTCACCTGTTTCAACTTGCTTAATATGGCTACTAGAAAAGCTACATATTATGTGCCTCTCGTGGCATTCCTATGGTGCGGCCTTGCTCTAGACCTGTCATTTGTTGAGTGCTAAGTGTTCAGCACTTTTCTAAGTACTTGACTTATCTGAGCATCATAGCAACTCATTCAGAGAGAAGACATCTCCCAGAAGAAGTGAAAATTCAGAGACAAATGCCAAGAAAAGAATTCACTTTGAGTTTCAGAGAAAGAAAGTTACCAAAGGGCTCTCAGACACCTGAAATTCAACAGTTCTTTAGAAAACGAACTCATCTTCAGAAAAATAGGGCTCAAACTGGCTCACCAATGCACAGCCAAGGTCCCAGAATTGGGGATTTTAGCACTGGAAAATGCAGAGAAGATATCATAGAAGACTCCTGAGAAGGAAGGTGTTTACATTACAAAACAGAAGTAGTGATAGTTTTTACCCAGGTATCTACTCCAAGATAAGAGAGAATGGATAGGATGAAGCAAAACCAAAATGTGCTGGATGATTCCCAAATTGTGTTTACAAAGAAAGCCTTCGATGACCTCTAGCAATAATCCTCCTCACACTCCCTACAAGGTCAGAGAATGATGCTATATCAGCATGCGGGGTAGCAAGTGCACACATGCCTGGGCATCCAAATCCAGCCACTTCCCTGAGCACAGGAAGGGAGGGAAGAATGACGTTAAAAGCAGCAGTGGTTGTCTTTGGACTGTGCTCAGTTCCCTTCCCCCAGGTATTCAGTCTCTAACCCATCCTTAGACCCAATTCTCAGTAGCCAAGACACAGGTTTCCTCCTAAGGAAGGAAGCCTTGTATCACAGTGAAAATCCCCAAAATGAAAATCCCTCTTTGGCTATTCTGTATAATCACCTCTTCGGTGCCTGCTTATGAATGTCACAAGACCTGCCTCTTTATCCCCACTAATTTGTAGTCAGACTCCAATAAAAAAGAAACAAAAACAAAACAAAACTCTGAATCGATATTACTCATCTTATTACAATTTCTGGAAACAATAAGTCCCTTTCCTATCAATATCCAAACTACACTCCTGACAGAAAGTGAGCACCTGTGAGGAAATGCTTAGATTCTCAAGTCAATTCCCTGAAAGCATGTCATCAATGCCCGAAGCCATTGTAGTCTCACCAAAGCAAATGTATCATACCTTAGGTTGACAGTGTTGAAGGAGACCACATCCATCTGGACATATAAGGTCTCCCAGCTATAATAATATGAAACAAAGTGTTAACAGTGGTTGTCTCTGGGTGGGGAGGATTGTGGGTCTTTCCTCTTTTCCTTTTAATTTCTGATATTTCTGCAAATAACACACCTAGCCTTTGTAGAATAGAAAAAAATTTTAAATAAAAAAGTGTTCTTTTTATATTAGTGTGTCTGTATAATGAATGTACAGCACATCCATTAATTCGTTGAGGCCCTCAAGGTACTGAAATCTAGCAATGGAAATACAAGAGCTATACAAATAAACATCACGCATGTTTGAAGGTGACACGTCATGCACCATATAAAATCATGTCATCTTTTGGCCCTATCCCGGCACAAATGTTCATGCAAAGGAACATCAGATGACAATTACCCTGTTAGAGCATTCTTCTCATTTTTAGAAAACAACTAACAGGAGGAAGTGCCTTGGGAATCTGGTCATATAGTGAATTTGCAAATCAACATTATCTTCTCCTGAACCAGGTAGGCTGGTGTACCCTCCAGAAGGTGATCACCCAGCCTCTGGCCAGCTTCAGAGAAAGGGAGTGCCAGCACTGCAACTGAGACGAGATAAATCATTAACTGCACCAAAGGCATCCTAGCATTCCATCAGCAAGCACGCTGCCCCCTGCAGCAGGGCCTGCTTTGGTGGCCTGTCAGGCCCTGAGGCATCAATGATTAACTGGGGACATTCCAAGTGTTCCAGACCTCAGGGACACAATCCTCTGTCTCTTTCTCTTTTCTCCTCATTTTCTACAGGTACCCCAAATTTACCTCTGAAATGCCCTGTTAAAATAAATATCCAGGGATTTTTAAATACATGGAAATTGGCACCACTTAGGAAAGTTGCAGTTTATTAATGATTTTACAGCATTTTGGATCTGAAGCAAAGGCAGGAATTTCTGCGACCTTGCTCAGTTTCAAGGTCTGAATGACTTGCAACTTCAATACTTGTCCTCCCAATAGAGGAAAAATTTGTTCCATCACTACCTAGCACTACCTAAAAATCACCAGCTTCAAGTCAGACCATTTTTACTGTCTGCCCACTATCCTGGGCTCCTGGGTGGGCAAGGAAGAGCTGCCTTGGTTCACACCTTTGGGGTGCATGACAACAGCCCTGCTCTCCCCCAGTGCCTTACCTGCCATCATCATTGGCCTTCAGTTAAGAAGCCACGGCTGGGGTTTTGTAGCCAGGATCTTCATCAAGAGCACAGTAAAAACCCATTGATACTTTAGTTTTCAGAAGGCCTCCATGAATAGAATCTTATTTGACTCTTGCAACACTGAGAGGGAGGTGTCTTCGGTAGGGCTATCCAAGAGTAGAACCAGAGTCAGGGCTTCAGAGAACTCTATCTGTGAACTCTCGCCAACACTCACAGTAGCTGGGAATGGACCTGATGAAGGGGATCTGGGTGGGCACCAACAGTATCCATGACAGCATGCAAAGCCAGTTGTATTATTAAGCCCATAGCGAAGAGAAAAGAAGCCTGGAGAAGTGAATGGTGGGATGCCAGTGATCTCACTTGGCAGGTTAAGTGGCAGATTTGAGGCTATGACTTTGGTCTCCAAGTTGAATGGCTGTTTCCATGCCTCATCGTAAATTCATGTTTTTGGTGAGATAAGTTCTGTAGAACCCAAAGCACTGACAAGTGTCTAATAGATCCTAAAATTCTTATAGGTTAAAGCAATATCTGCTCCCTACTTTTGGAAAAGTCAAATCGTTCACAAAAGATATGGGGACTTTTTAAGCAAGTCTTGGGCTGTTCCCTCGGATTACAATAGGACAGGATTGGCGCTGTGTGTGCCCAAGACACCCCTAGGACAGTCAGTGTGGTACAGAGGATAATATGAGCGCTGGGCCTGAGAACCCTGGGCCTGGCCTCGGTTCCTGGGTTCTTTGGGTTGTAATTCCTTCTTCTTATTAAAGAGAAAATTGCTCCTGATATTTAAGGTTCCTTCCTCTCTGAAGTATTATCGTTTTCAATGGTGACCCACATAGATTCTTGGGGAAGATTCTTTCCTCTCCCCTCCATTCTCCTCTGGTCCAACTCACAGCCTTAACCCTCTAACCCTCCGTATGGGAAAACCAAGTAGCCACAAGGAGAAATGCTCATGAACATGAACAGGCAGCACTGAGTTCACACCGTAATGAGTTTTTGGAAACAGCCCCAAAGAGGGTCATTCTAAGGAGAATCATATTTTTACCACAATAACCACATTTAATTGGAGGTTGTGTTCTTGAACAAAAGCCCAGTATCACATAAATCAAGGGCATAACCAACAACTTGTCATAAAAATAAAGATATAGTAACCATAATCCCTGTAATAATTTTAAATAGTAAAACTGTGCTCCAGTTCCATAAAATGTCCTCAGAAACCTTTATGGCCTCAGAAGGCCTTTAACAGGAATGGGGGCTCAGTCTGTGTGTTGCTGGATAAGGAGAGAGCCAGGCTGCAAGCAGGCAGCTGCTGGGTTATAGCAATACACCTACCCGTCTCCCCTGAGAGGCATTTTTCAGAACTTGGTACTGTCTTGAGATTAACTTAACAGCTAAAAGTGAAACATTCTTAAGGGCACTAAGCCTTCTGGTTTTTCTCCAACATGTGTCAAGGGCTTCCAACCCATTCCTAGTTATGGACAGGCTATCACAGCCTGAGCCCAAAGCAGTGGCAGGTTCTCTGTCCCCACAGCCCCTCCAAGATGCAAAGCACCACACCTGCCTTCTCTGAGCTTGCTGAGTAGCAGAAAAGGGGTGGTTTTGCTGCTTTCACTGATCTGCTGCATCTTTATTCCTGGCAGGGCCTGACCCAGTAGACACAGTGCTAGCGCCCACAACAGCGTGGGGCAGGGCTGTGGTGGCCCAACTGTCAGCCAGGGCAGGAAGAAGAAACTGAGGCTCTGCCTACTTCAGGGATGGAAGGAAACCAAAGGAAAGAAAACAGGATTGGGCTAAGGCCAGGAAGAAAATAGGCTCCCCAGCAGGATGCTAGAGATTGGAAAGACACACAAAGAAGACGAGGCAGTGAGCTCAGGAGTCTTTAGGGCTGGGAACAGCAGACCTGAGGGGTTGTCAGTAAGTACTCATGTGATTGCTGAGTAATCAACTCAATGCTGGGAAAGGCTGGGGCATCCTGGAGGGTGGGACATTAAGGAAACCTTTCAGAAGGACCTCTCCTCAAAGCTGACAAAGCCTGATTCCACAACATTCCTGGCTACATGTTCATAATTGCCTACCTGCCTATAGCACATTGCTCTGAACTTCTTGTTACAAGGCAGTTTCTTTTATTATAAATAAATTCTCCTATGATAAAAGACTAGAACAGGACAGTGATTAAAAATTGAAAAATAGTAGGAAATAAAATGAATGGTTCTGAGGAATTAGTTGAAGAAGAATCAATTCTCAGCCCCATCTCCGAGTATAAGCTCACTCATAAGAGAATTAAAACATTAACACCCCAAATGAATGAGACCACAAAAACTGTCTATAAAACTTACCTCATGGGCATATTATGAGGGTGCAGAGTGAAGGGTGAGCCACAGGCACAGCATAACCAGGCTTCAGGGCCTGTGTCTGTGTCAGCAACTGGCGCTCGGCCCACAAGCAGGCAGGCACTTAATTAAGGCTTTGAATAATCCTGTTGCCAACAGTCAAAAGCCTTAACTGAACCCACAGAATCCATCAGGAAGAGATCACACCAGCTAAAAACAGCAATTAGTGAGGCTTAAACTGCTGGACGCTTCCGCTCCCGGTCCAACTCGTGAAACAGTGAAGACAAAAGAGCTTTCGTGAAAAATAACATCAGAATGTAGAGAACCATTGCTCCAACTGGCTCAGCAAATGCCACATGCGTCTCCAGGGACAGACGCTTACAGTCACTCTCTGTGATCAGCCACTCTCACTTCCTATGGCATGCTTTCTTTTCCTATGACCCGAGGAAACCTTTGGGGAACATATGACATAGGAACCCCCAACCCCGACATCTGCAAGTCTCAGGACCTGTTTTTCTCACTGAGAGCACAAGGCAGATTATAGCTTGGCAGCTTTGAGTTACATCTCAGGCCCTTTCAATTGTTCAAAAAAAGATCTGTTTCCTCCTATCTAGATCAACCTTATCAACACATGAAACTTTCTGATTCCTTTGTAATGATACAAGCATCTAAAGTCCTTTGGAGCAGTCCAACAAAGACAGAATTTTAGGTGTGATACTTTCTTTGTTCTTCCAAATTCACAGTTTCATATAAACACAAGTGTCCTTCTAGTTGAACTCTAGCCCCTCTGAGATGGCTGTGGTATCCCAGCCTTACCACAAACCTCCACACAAAGCTTTGGGGCTCTGGCTTGACTCCCTCCCCCCAGGGGTCTCCACAGACTCTGTGTCTTCAGCTGGTGAGGCAGATCTGAGAGCTCACTCCTGTGTGGCAGGTCTGCAGTTTCTGCTACCAGGTTTAAATACACTCTCAGACATATTAAAATACGAATAAGCGGGCCGGCCCGGTGGCGCACTGCTACAGTGCGCCGCTTGGGAGTGTGGCGGCGCTCCCGCCGAGGGTTTGGATCCCACATACAGACCGGTTCCCGCTCACTGGCTGAGCGAGGTGCGGACGCAGCACCGAGGGTTGCGATCCCGTTGCTGGTCCCGGTCTGGTACGGGCGCGACACTGAGGGTTGCGATCCGTTGCCGGTCACAAAAAGACAAAAAGGAAAAAATAAAATAAAATACGAATAAGTGGCATGTGGCACTGTAGAAATTTAACGAATTAATGCTGTGGCTTGGCTTGGTTTTGATTAGCTCAGGATCTCCTGCCCACCTTTCCCAGTGTAAGCAGCATACCTGTACTTTGGGGAAACTGCTCCCTCCCCCTTTACCCATTACATGTGAGCCTGGTGGGGACTCCAATCAGTGAGCTGCTTCCTAGCTAAAATGCTTGGTCTCAAAAAAAATTTTTAAATGAGCATATGATCCCCACCAGCTAATCACAGATTTTCCATGCACTTTCACCTTTGAATGTTGGAAGACCAAAGCTGTCTCTTTTCACAGGGACCCAAAGCTGGAAAGATGTAAGCCTGACGCTATCTGCAGCCATCCTCTCCTACCCTCATCATTTTCTTACCTTCACCCAAAAGGAGGATGCCATCTAGAGGAATAAGAGCTCATATAACAGTGAAGAGAAGAAAAAAATGGAGAGACTGCCTACAGAATTGTGGCGGATTCTGGATCCACCCAGGTAGGTGAGCCAGTACATCTGTTTTGCTTGACCAAGCCAGAGTTGGTTTCTGTCACTTGCAAACAAGAGTCCCAACTAATTCAGGAAGGTATACGACCTCTAGAGTCAGACAGACCTGTGTGTGGATGTTGGCTGCACCAAGGTCAGCAGCCTGACCTTAAGAAAGCAGCTGGACTTGTGTGGCCCTCAGTGTACACAACTGTAAAATGAGATGACACCAGAATCCACTTCCATGGAAAATTTTATGATCAAATGAGATGGCACATGTACAATACCACATTCATAGATTCTAAAGGTTAGATCCTCCCTCTCTTCTTCAAAGTCGATAATTCTTTATAATAAGGTACCCTAGAATCCATTCGGCTTATTAACAGCCTGGAACTACTTTTGCCCCAGAATTACAGCACTTAAGAACTTCTGGGCTTGCTGTGCCTCATCTTACACAATGCACATTCTTAGTAGACAATGTCAAGGCAGCACCTCTTAATTAGGTAAACATCTAACACTTTAACTGAGAACACCTCTGCTCTGGTTGAATTTGGCCTATTATTTTGATTTAAAAAGCTAAACCCAACCTGAAAAGTGATCGTTGTTTGTACATAGCATTACAAAGCACATTTTTTTTTTTTTTGTCTTTTTTTCCGTGTCCGGCAACGGATCGCAACCCTCAGTGTTGCCCCCGTACTGGACCGGGGACCGGCAACAGGACTGCAACCCTCGGTATTGCTCCCGTGCCTCGCTCAGCCAGTGAGCGGGAACCGGTCCGTATGTGGGATCTGAACCCTCGGGCGGGAGCGCCGCCGCGCTTCCCAAGCGGCGCACTATCCAGTGCGCCACTGGGCCGGCCTACAAAGCACATTTTAACACTAGTTTCCAGTCCGTAGTTTTACCACACCGTCATTCCACTCCCATAATACCATGTGCACCTTTGAGACACAGACCATCCCCTGGATTTCTGCCTCATTGACTAATGCAGCCTTGGAATTCCAAGGGGCGTGGGTGAGTGTTGGGAATAAATCTGGGGTAATAAATCTGCAGAGTCTAGCCAGTCATGGTTGGACCCGTAAAGAGAGAAAGACATTCTTCACTGGCAGAAGAGATGGAGCAGAGGGCTACTCCCCAAACAGCACAGAGACCATTACCTCAATCAGTGGAGCCCAGGTGCCACAGAAACTGGCCACAGACTATACTGAAAAGGTTCTGTCCTATGTGGTCTCTCTGAGAACACAAGGTATTTCTGTTTAAAAGTGGGGATGGGCAAAAATGACCTGAAGGTCCCAACAACCTGAGAACATAACTTAGCCAACTTGGCCTCCTGGCTTAGTTTCAGGATTTTTGGTCTCCAGGCTGCCTCTGTGATCCAACACCTGTTTCACATGCATGTCAACCACACAAAGCTTCCATTCTGCTTGGACTCTCCCAGGTGGCAGGCCGCGAGGGAGGGAGTGGAGCAGATGTGGCCATGGAAACAAGATCTTTTATACCACCTGCATCAACATAGCCAGGAGAGCATCACTGTGACTCTGTCAGAACATACCCGGCATAACTGGCAGAGAGCATCCATGTGAAGATGTCACTTTAGGGCAGAACATCTGTCCTATGCCTCCAGCTATCCAAAGGCATCCTTATTTGTATAGAAAATCACGTCAGAGAAGGAATCAAATGTTGTTCCTTGAGCAATGTCAGTGTCTGACTAACCATCAGGCTGAAAAAAAAAATCTTTCTTAAAATATTTTTATTCTCACCAAAGCAATACCTGTACATGGTTAAATGTCAACTGGAACTGTGAGTAATAACAACAAGTAGGCCTCTGCTCTGCGTCTTCCATTCCCTATTTCCACTTCTTTGAGGGCAATCTCTTTCAACTCTCTTAAGCCATTTCTTTGGGTATTTTCTTCCATTACTTCTAAACAACAGCCTTACTCAACTACTACTGTCTTCTTTTTAATTTTAGGCATTACCTCTACTATGATTTGAATGCTTCTGTCTCCTCCAAATTCATGTTGAAACTTAATCCCCAATGCAACAGTATTAAGAAGTGTGGCCCTTAGGAGGTGATCGGGTCATGAGGGCTCTCCCTCATTAATGGGATTAGATGACCTTATAAAAGGGCTTGACGGACGGACTTCACTTCTGCATTCTTCCATGGAAGGACACAGTGCTATCCCCTTTGGAGGATGCAGGAACAAGGCATCATCTTGGAAACACAGACCAGGCCCTCACCAACCAATGCCTTAATCTTTAACTTCCCAGCCTCTAGGACTGTGAGAAATAAACTTCTATTGTTCATAAATTACTCAGTCTGTGGTTTGTCTTTTTTTTTATAGCAGCACAAATGAACTAGGACAATCTCTTAAATTCTGTGTGGAACATGAGCCTTTAGCTCTAAAATCTCCCCCATATAAACCCTTCCTGTACCCACCAATAATTACGTCACAATTTTTGTTATAGTGCATAAGCATAAAACAAAGTGTAGTGTTTGTTACCTTTTAACTTTGCTCACTGCCAAGCCACATAGTATATTACAATTAAATTTCTCAAACTTTCCATTTTTTCTGGAGTTAATATCTGTTTTACTTTTTGTTGGCTTAGTTTTTTAAGGACCCCAACTTTTCAAGAGAGCTATAAATCTTCTCAGTAATGGTCAAATGCAGATGATTCATTAGTTGTTTTTATTTTTTTCTCTTTTGGAGATAACCCTCCTGGAACATTACGTCATCCTCCTCCAACCTAAACTGAATGCTTTCTAGGCTTGATGCCCAGTGGTCCTGGGACATTCCTTTACCATTCTCTTGGAAATTTCTAGGTGTATGCCACCATTTTGGTACAACATGTCCTTCAGTGGTTTCCTAAGAATGAATGCATTAAAAGTTAAAATATTTAGACCTGGCATTTCCAAAAGTGTCAATATTCTACCTTTATATTCAAGTGACATTTTGTCTGGGGATGGAATTCTACATGGAAATCTTTGTTTCTTCAGAAATTTTTTTCATTATTTACAGAATACTTTATTAGTTTCTGTAATCAAGCCCCTATAGATAAGACTTTACATATTTAATACAGAATTTTGAAGGTATTGCTTCACGGCATTTGAAGGCAGTTCTGGTTCCCAGTGTTGCTGCTGAGAGCTATAATGCCATGATGACTCCTCTGACCCTTCACCTATGACCTTTTGCGTGTGTTTTCCTTTCTAACTTTTAGTATCTTCTCTTCATTCCAGATAGTCTAGATTTAACCTGGTGTGGGTCTTTGTTCATGTGTCATGTCGCATCCTTGGTAGGTACTTTCAGTATTAGCAATGCATGTTTTTCAGTCTTGAGGAATTTTTGTGTTTTGAAAATTCTCTCTGTTTTTTTCTATGTTCTCTTTATGGAACTCCAATGAGCTGGATATTAGTCCTATTAAACTGACCCTCTACTTTTGTTTCTCACTTATTTTCTACCTCAATCTTTTTGTTCTCTCTGGGAGATTTATTCAATTTTATCTTCCAACCAGTCTATTGAATTTATTATTTTGGCTATTATTAACTTCAAAACCCCCCTTCTTTTTTCAGTTTTTCAAAGTTGTTTTGAATTATCTCCTCTTCTTTTTAAATGAATACAGCATCTTATCTCTGAGGTGAGATAAAGTTTCCTTGAAGTTCTCTGTTCTCTGTAGTCTTTAGTTTCTACTTGGTGCCTTTTGGGGGTCTTCATGTCTCTTCCATAACAGAGGCTTCCCTTGAACATTTGATGATCCTTCACTGATTTTTCATGTACATATATAAGTGAGGGGGGAAAAAAGTTTCAGGTTTACAGGTTGGATCTGTCAATTTGTTGGACCTCACAGTAGAAAGATTGAAGGAAAAACTCCAACGATCAATATCTATGGAACTTCCCTCTTGAGATTATAGGTTTCCACAAAAAAGAATCCTCCTATTTCCTGCTTTGGTGGTGGCAGAGTTGGGAGGATGGGTGTAGTAATTAAGTCTGTCTACCAACATTTAGGATGTTGAATAAGAGAAGATTGTGGTGGGGGCTGGGGGCTGTCTTATATTTCAAGATGCTGACTTTCACTCAGTCCCTCTTCCTTTTGAATACAACACTTCACCTTGCCTGCAGCTATATCTTGTGTCCAGGAGTTGAGACTGGTCGGGTTTAGTCTCTCCACAGAGAAACTTCAGTCTTCCTGGGTGCAGGGGATCTAGAGCCCTAACTGCTCCTTATCACTTTTAATAAACACTTTTAACCAATCCTCCAGTTTTCAGCTTCACTCCACAATCAAGGCTTTGAAAGTACTTGATGCCTCCAATTGCTCAGCCTTTGGGGGATTTTTCTGGCACAAACAGACTTACTTTTTATTGTTGCCTACTCCAACTCCACTAATCATAATCACAGCACAACGTAGAAAACTGAAACCCAACTCAGCCAGTCTATTCACTTCCTATCTTCCACTCATCTGCTGTGGTCTTTCTCCATTCTCTCTGTCCTCATAGGTTTATTAGTTTTCATTTTCTTACTTGAAAATCTAATTTTAAGGATGGATTTATTTTTTAAAAAAGCAGAAAATGACAAGTGTGGACAAGGATGTGGAGAAATTGGAACACTGTACACTACTGGTAGGAATGTAAAATGGTATAGCTACTATGAAAAACAGTATGGTGGCTCCTCAAATTATTTTTTAAAAAAGCAGAAAATGACAAGTGTGGACAAGGATGTGGAGAAATTGGAACACTGTATACTACTGGTAGGAATGTAAAATGGTATAGCTACTATGAAAAACAGTATGGTGGCTCCTCAAAAATACAATTAAGGGCCAAGCCCGTGGCGCACTCGGGAGAGGGCGGCGCTGGGAGTGCAGCAGCGCTCCCGCCGCAGGTTCGGATCCTATATAGGGATGGCTGGGGCACTCACTGGCTGAGCGCAGTGCGGCCGGTCTCACGAAAAGACAAAAAAAAAAAAAAAAACAATTAAAATACAATTGCCATACAATCTAGCAACTCCACTTTTGTATATACACTGAAAAGAATTTAAAGCAGAAACCTGAACAGATATTTGTATACCCATGTTCATAACAACATTATTCACAATAGCTACATTGTGGAAGCAACTTGTTTTAGTCTGTTTCCATTGCTTATAAAAGAATACCTGAATTGAGTAATTTATAAAGAAATTAAATGTATGTCTTACAGTTTTGGAGGCTGGGAAGTCCATGGTCCAAGGGGTACATCTAGTGAGGACCTTCTTCTGAGTGGGAACTCTCTACAGGGTGCCATGTTGACAGAGTATCACATGGGGAGAATAGCCTTTACTGTCCATATTCCTATCAGTATTCTGGTCACCACCATTTAACCAGTCTCTAAAACATTCCAAATTTTCCTTGGTCTTTGTCTTCTAAGCCCCCCCCCACCAAAATCTAGGCTTTCTTTAGCCTGCTCCTCCAAATTCTTCCAGTCTCTGTCTATCACCCAGTTCCAAAACTACTTCCATATTTTCAGGTATTCATCATAAGCAACACCCCACTTCTAGTACCAATTTTCTGTATTAGTCTGTTTCTGTTGCTTATACCAGAATACCTAAAACTGGGTGATTTAGATAGAAATGAGATTTATTTCTTACAATTTTGGAGGCTGGGAAGTCCAAATCCAGGAAACAAATTCTGTGAGGGCCTTCTGGGTGGTGACTCTCTACAGCAACTCAGGGTATCACATGGCAAGAATGGCATGAGCAAGAGAACTAATATTCTTACTTGCTCTCCTTACAAAGCTATCAGTCCACACCTAGGATAACTCATTATTCCATGGAGGTATTAATACATTCATGAGAGCATAGTCCTGATGATCAAATCACCTCCCAAAAGCCCCACCTATCAAATGCCACAGTTAGGTTTCCAGCCCTCCTACCACTACTACTATGGGGATAAAGTTTCCAACACATCAACTTTTGGAAGACACATTTGACCCCACAGTACAACTCAAGTGTCCATTCACACTTGAACGGATAAGCAAAATGTGGTATACTTATACAATGGAATATTATTCAGCCTTAAAAAGGAAAAAATTCTGACACATGCTACAACATGGGTGAATCTTGGAGATTTTATGCTAAGTTAAATCAGTCACAAAAGGACAAGTATTGTATGATTACACTTACATGTGGTACCTAGAGTAGTTAAATTCATAGAGACAGAAAGTAAAATGGTGGTTGCCAGGAGCTGAGGAAGGGGGAATTAAGTTATTGCTTAATGGGCACAGAGTTTTACAAAGTGAATAATGTCCTGGGCCCCCCAGGAGTGGCTCACAGTCTGATGAGCACATGCAGTCAATGGTGTAAACAAGGCATGCACAGAGGACTACGGGAACATGAAGGAGGCTCCAGGAGGTTCTGCTGTGAGCTGAGCAGGAATCTTCAGGCCCCCTCTCAGTATTCCCTCTCCAAGGAAGCTGAGACAGTGAGACAGGGATGGCTGAGAGGTAATGACAAAACATTTGAACTTGCACTAGACATGAGATGACTCCTAAAACTCTGCCCCACTTATGAAGGAGTCCTCAAAGACCCCGTGCTGGGAAGGTGACTGGTGAACTGAGCTGGATTCCAGGGCAGTGCAACTGCACGAACAGTTCCAGTGTAACCAGAGAAGCTCTTCTCAGCCCCTTCTACCTGATTTATTGTTCTTGCCAATTTAGAATCACAAGGCACAGCCCTCTTACAAGCTATTGTTTATGAATTTTGGAGCAGTGTCCCAGGGGTCACAGAAAAAAGAGAAGAAACAAATACCAGAAACCCTCAAACAAGGTCCTATCATGAGCCAGCCTGTGCATCTGGTGGTTCTTTGGGTATTTGTTGGTGGTGTGTTGGGGGCAGGGGAACACCAAAGGGATTTGAGTCCTAGTTCAAAACACATTTGAAGCAGATTTAGGCTTCCCAGTCTAAACCACTGAAATCTCTTTCTGAAGAAGCATCTGGAAAAATGGAGGGAAAAGCTGCCCAGTTATTTGGTAAAAAAACAAAACTCAAACTTTCCTTTTCCCCTCCTGCCAGTGTCCCTTTCAACTCTGTGATCCTCAAACAGGAGGATGGGTGAGGGCTGGGGACCAGCTGAGCTTCTCTGAGCATCTCTGTCCCCAGAGGAGGTAGCCTAGCCCTCTGCCAGCGACTACAGTGACTGCTGTTTGAGAACGCTACCTCCCCGCTCCCCACAGCTGCATGGGAAGGGTCAGTAGAAGAGGATTTGGCCTGACCAACCCCTGGCTGGTGGAGGGGATTCAAAACCAGCCCACTTCACAGACTGCTGGAAGAGAAGCTCAAGGGTTTTCTGTGGTGGGAGTTTGGCAGCCCAAAAACCCCTTCTCCCCACCTCCTAGAATATCCCTAATCAAAGCAGGAAGGTAAATGAGCAGTCTGCAAAAACTTGGGCATCTGCTCTCCTTTTCCTGTCACAGAGAACTGAGAGATTAAATAAGTGCCACTGTTAGATAAAAGCCCTGGGTCAGGAGCCTGAAGGCAGGGCTTGGCCTCCGTATTGGTAAGTGCTCAGACTACCTAGCTCAGAGAATTCAAGAAGCAGCCCAACTGGCTGCTAAAAGTGAATACATGTGCTGGCACCAGGGTCGCCATAAGGCCTGTACTGAATTCAGCAAGTTACCTATAGTTGCCTCCAGGTCTAAGGAGTGGAGAAGAGGTAATAATGGGTGGGCATTAGTCCCATGTGGAGTGTCAGGAAGTGACAGAGAGAAGCAATTAGTAAGGAAGAATGATGCCTGGGGGTACCTTCAGGGAGCAGGCTGTTGGAGCAAGCCCTTGTAGCTCCTGAGAAGATGAGCTGGTTCCTATTTTGTGCTGTTAAAAGGGTCAGCTTTAGATTAGGCACTGGAAGGATCTGTAAACTTGTTGCACATTAGAGAGTCCACTTCAGCCTAGAAAAGCTTGACTCCTACCATCACCACTTAGCTTCTAAAAGAGCTCCTAGTCTCTCGGAATGCTGATGAAATCCCCTGCCCCTCAGCAAGACTTGACACAGTAGCCACTTCATGACACTGGTGCCCACCACAGCCTGAGCATGTCAGGGGTTCCTGTCCCAGAAGCCAAGGGGAGCCAGGCTGATCTGCCTGGGGTCCCAGAGCCCTTCGCCCCCAGCAGTGGGACACACACATGAGAATACTGCTTATTCCAAAGCCATCTTCTGTCTTAAGAGATTTACAGCTGGGTCCAGAGCCAGGGTCTCACTTCCAAGGTTGATGTTTTTCCCTTTCTTTTGCTGAACAAGGAAATGTGGAAAAAAAACCAATGTTGCCTGGCCCTCAGCTTCTTTTGAACTGGTTTTTCTGCCCCAGCAGAATCTGCCACCAAAGTAGATGTGCAAGCCATCAATGCAGGTGTTGGCAGAGTCAGAATTCTGTCCTGACTGCCCCACTAGGTCACTTGAGGGGAAGACCCACAGAACAAGGAGAACCGTGACATAGATGACTCCCCAGATCCCCTCTAAAGTAAAGATCCCAATACCATTTGGGGCTCAAGCCACTGCTGCTCCTCACCCCTGGCCACAATGGGCCCAGCTCTCTAAACATACCCAGAGACTGGTACTGGGGACAGAGCTCCATCCCTAAGTAGGTAATATTTATTTATTTGCCTGAAAAAAAGTATTCTAAAGCCAGTACTAAATGCCAATACAATGAAGTCTCAGTTATATCCTCGCTGCAAAAGGGGATAATTGTAGTTCTGTTCCTGTTCATCTGTAGGGTGTGTCATGCATGAGATTTCTCCTCCTAATTCTGTCCTTTTGAAACATGCTCACCGTACATTGTTAAATGAACAGGACAGGTGCCCAAGAAAATGTTCGTGGCTCATGCAGCCACCAAGGAGCAACTCCAAGATGTCATGCAGTGCCCTTCCCCTCTGCCTGCTCCTCCAGGACCCCTCACTTGCCTCCAGAGAGTCTCCCAATTATCCCAGCTACCTCTGTTCTCTCCCTCTCCCAACCTTCAGCACTTATGCCGTTACCTAAGGTGACCACATTTTTAAAACCAGTGCACATTGATCTGATCACAGTACTGACTGCTTAAAATCAGGCCTGTCCCAGAAAACCTGGGGCAACTACCACTATTACATCACCTTCCATATTTCCTTCTGCCCTACAGCAAGTACAAGACCATATTTTCCATAAAAAATCAGGACACATTATCTGATGAGAGATTTATGGATAGCCTCCAGGTGCAAGAAGGAGTTGGTATTATAAAAGTTTCAACTTCAAAATATTGGAACTCCTAGGATATTTGGATGACTTTACTGGAAAAATGAGAATATTTTAAACCAGAATGGCTCACGACAACCTGAGATGACAGCACTTATTCCAGTAACACAGGTTATGTTTTTGTTTATTCCAGGTATATTTGGCACAACTCACTATAAGTCTGTGAGTTACTCCAGAGGGGGAGCCAGACATTGCACCTATTTTGAAGTTCTCTCTGGGCCCAGCACGGCTGCTAAGTGCTCAGGCTGGACTGAGTATATGGCTGCCTGATGTGTCCCCTGTCCAACCTTCATATCTCAGCTCACTGTCACTTTCAGAGACACCTTTGTTGTTTTCCCAAGCTAGGTCCCTCTGCTGCGCTTTCACTGCAGCCTGTGTTTTTCCTGCAGTGGGTCTCATCACAGCATATAATTCATCTGCGTGCACAGTTACTCTTGCCGGTCCTTGGATTAAAAGTAATCAGTGGGACTATACCATTATATATGGAAATGTTAAAGAGCTAAAATAATTAAAACCACATTGGCTATAATACAAGAATATACATATTGACTACTAAAATAGTCCAGAAAATCCTAAAATAGACTCTATACATAAGACTTCAGTATACAATAGAGGTGGTCTCAAACTAATGGGAAAAGAGTGAATTATTTACTAAGTATTGCTAATTTTTTTTTTTAAATCATACTTGGGATCCTTTCCTCATACTATACACAGAAACATCCATTTTGATTAAAATGTTAAAAAAAAAAAAAGCTATAGGGCTGGCTGGTTAGTTCAATTGGTTAGAACATGGTGCTGATAATACTAAGATCCAGGGTTTGATCCCTGTACCAGCCAGCTGCTAAAAAGAAAAAAAAAAAGCTAGGAAAAATTTGGATATAATCTTAGAGATTCCAAGCATGACACCAAAAGCAGAAAACATAAAGATATGTGACAACTTAAATTTAAATTTTTTGTACAAAAGTAAAATTATGATAAAAATTAAAAGTTAAGCTAAGTATAATTCAATTATATATGGAAAACAAAAGTGAAAGTTCTTAATATATAAAAAGTTTATATGACTAAATAAAATGAAAACATAAAGAAAAATGTAAAGGACATGAATAAAAAGTTCATGAGGTAGCCAAACATCCAAAAATGTTCTATTGAAAAAGTAATCAAGCAAATGTATAATAAAATGTGATATCTTTCATTTAAATTAGTTAATTTAATAGATAAAGTGATAAGTAGTACCCATGAGAGTCTGGGAAAGTTAAACTCTTAAACATTGCTAAAGTAATGGTAATAATTTGAGTTTCACTTTTCTTACCTATAAAATTAGGATAGTAATGCTGACCTTACAAGGCTATCTTAACAATTTGGAAATGCTATCAAAAGATTCAATAATTTCTAATATCTCTTTTAGGAATTACTAAAGATGTTCATGATGATGAACATAAGTTTGTTTTAACTTGTGTAAAAGATCAATATCAAAAACATTGTCTTTTAAAAATAAATATGGTACATCAATAAGACAAATTCTATACAACTATTTAAAATTTCTTCAAGAATTTTAAAGAATATGAGAAAGTATTCATTAAGTATTAGGTAAAAAAGACAGCTTATAAAAGTATAGTTATTTCATATGCATAATATGGTTTTTAATAATGTACTTTCTTCCTGTTATAACAGACAAAAAGAAATTAAAAGAAAATCTACAAATGTGTAAATATAGCTGTCATCTCTGGGTGGTAGGATTGTTTTCTTCTCTATACTCCTATATTTCAAAAGTTTTTTAATAATGAACATATTTTACTTTCATTAATGGTAAAAAAAAAAACGTTTAAGAACTTAACTTACTGAAATTCAAAGATGCAAACTTACTAGGAGTACATTTTTAAAAAGTAAATAAAAAAGGAGACTGGCAGTGACTAAATGTCCCGTTCAGAAAGAAAGACTGAGAGTGGCACACTATACTTGCCTTTAAGAAAATTCAACTGAGATCAGCAACAAAACTGGTGACTAGTTGGAATAAAACCAAATGGGCTTCAGCTGTGGCAGAGTCAGCTGCATTGTGATGGGAGCAGAGGGGCGCGAGGCTTCAGAAGGGGCACATATGAGTGCTGCACTTTGAACAGTGTTTTCATTCTCAAGCTGGTGCCAAGAGGGACAGCTGAGATGACTTCAAAGGACAAGGCAGCCCATCCGCCATGCATCCAGTAGGTGCCCACATTCCTGCCATGAGAACCTCGCATTAGTTAACTGAAAGGAATACCCACTGGGAGGACTGGCCAAATACTTCCTCAGGTTTAACTGGTTTCAGCCTCTGAGCTGGATTCTGCAGCTAGGCAGAGTCGCCATCCATCACAGCCAAGGCTGCCAGGGCCATTGGCACAGTCCTGGGGCTGAGCTTGGTCCACAGAGCAAGACAGCTTTGGGGCACGGAAAAGCAAGGAGAGGCTGGGCGCCAACTTCTCCCCAGCTGTTTTCAATAAAGCTCCACTTCTGAGGTTGCTGGCAGACCTCTGGAAAAATCTGAACCAACCTCACATAATGTTTTCCATGAAACCCACAATTAAGTAATATTCTCTTAACTCATGAACTGCACACGAAACCTTTTTCCTGTCACTTCTCAACTCTCCTCCCGAGAAACCTAAAAGCAGATCAGGCCGGGGTAGCAACGCTTTAGCAGGGTCAGTGGAGACTGCATCACAGAGGCAGCACTCCTCTTCCTGCTATACAGGGATGGGGGGCTGGACGTTTGGCCTCAGGACCATAAGCCATATTATGCACATCATTTCCTTTAATCCTCCCAGTAGCCCTCTAAGTTCAGCACTACTATGCTAATTTTATAGGTAAGAAAAATGAAATTCAAGAAAGACAAATAGTTAGCACAAGGTCCCGAATTTAGGTTTATTCCACTATAGCCCACTACCTTTCAGGGGAGTCAAATAGGATCATGGAGAGGAAAGTTCCAAGTATCAAATACCATGCCAAGACGTTAGTTGTTTGGTCAGATATTTCACCAGCGCCCCCAGGGAGTATTCTTTGAGAGCACTGTTAAACACCACACCCTTATTTTGTAATTGAATAAATTAATGACTCCTAGAAAGGCCTAGGATGGACCCCACCTTCTCCAAGAGGTCTTCTGAATGCTTCTTGCCTATAACTTTTGTTACGCATTTTATAGTATTTTACACACTCACCATAGAGTATAGGGTCATGTTCATAAACTAGAGTCTGTTCATTCACTGGACAAAGGCTTATATAGAACACTCCTCTGCTACTGTGCAACACTGGAGATGCAAAGATAATTAAGGACTAGTCCCCACCCTCAAGGAGTGCCTACTATAGTAGAGGAGGTGTAGAAGACAGATTCAACACGGTAAATCCTATAAAATCAATATAAGTTTAGTGAAAGTGTATGTGTGCACATACATGTTAGTACCTCAATTGGGCTGCATCAATGCTTAGTAAGCAAGAACTTAGTCTTCAGTACTTCATGTCTCTGAGGACCTAGCCCAATGTTTGTTGCACAGCCATTTAGAGTCAGTACAGCAGGTGTAGCACCCACACTCAGAAGCTCCCTCTCTCTACGAAGCTCTCTTTCTCTTGGGAGAGACAGTTCCACCTGAGGGCTCCTAGTCTGGGGCCCAGGGAAGACAAATTGACAAATATACTCCAAATACGTATATGATTCCAATGGAAAGATTAAATTAATGAATATATGGGCCAGGTCTATGATGTATGGAGAAGAAAAGAGAAAAAGAGAAACACAAACTACTGTGTAGTTCAAGGCTTGACCCTGTGTGGCTGGACCTATGAGTCCCTCACATCCTGAATCAGTCAGTCAATGTCAGTGCCCTCTGGGAAGATGATGATTCCCGGTGTGGTCACAGCTCTACTTGAGCACCTTCCATCTTCGCTCTCCCACTGTACAGCTTTCAGTTTTCATTTCTTACTCATCTACTATGTATCAGGTGTTGTGTTAGGCACATCAGTCTTCTGACCCCTGGGCTATCTTGAGCTTTCTGACCACCCGGATGGAGAGGTCTGACCTCTGAGTCTGCTTGCTGTTTTTCACCTCTCCTGCCACTGCAGCAGACCCTACTATGGGTCTCAGGTTCTGACCGGACCCTGTGCCTTCCTGCCTCCTGGCCTCCCAATTGCCCAGTATGCACAGGCCCCGTGGTCCCCATGTGGCACCAGGACAAGGAGGCCAAGCTGGACGGCAGATGCATATGAGGTTTAGTGAAGGATTATGGCTAGAAGAGCAGCTTGGCAGATACAAGGAAGAACCAGACTGTGAGCTGAGGCAAGAAGAAGCCGGTGGAGAGAGGTGCTTCAAATTAGCGAGGTGATTTTGAATCTCACAGATCAGGGAATGGATGAGCCAGGAAAACTGTGCTAGGTCTCATCATCCCGTACTGATGGCCGTGCAAGCCAGAGATTAGCCTTTTAGAAAGCACTTGGGCTTAAAACTGCCCAGATCCTTTGTCCCATTAATCTCTCTAATGCTAACTAGTCAATCTCAAGGAAATAATATTTAATATGGAATTAAAAGCTTCATCTATAAAGATGTTCATCTGAATTTAATTTATAAAAGAAAATATTGGAAACTACCGAAATAACTGCCAATAGAGAAATGATTCAATAAATGATAGCATATCAAATTTAACAGAATATTAACCATTAAAATTATGTTGACAAAAAAAAAATTATGTTGACAGTGATTTGAAAAATGACTGATATGGCAGGTGAAAAAAAAGCAGGATACAAAACAGTACTAACAATTTCAGTTAAGACTTACATTACATAAGCACTTATATTACATATGCAACAAAGACATTTTCATTTAAATAATACCATAATATAGGTAGTATTATCCCCATTTTATGGGTAGGAAAATGACTTAGAGAGAAACTAGGCAAATCACCCAAGGTCACAGCTAGTAAAGGATGGGACTGAATTAAAAACAAAGTCTGACTCCAAGGCTGTGATCTTCCAGCAAGCCACCCTGGCCCTGTAAATACTAGTGAACCCTACATTAAAAACAAAAGAAACCCCAAGGTGAGAAAAGAAATACAAGACAGAACTACCAAACAAAATGACAGTGACTGTACAGCAAAGCATAACCTTAGGTAGTTTTAACCATCTTTCTACTTTTGCTTTTCTAATTTTTCTTGAGTAGCATATTGTATTTTTACTTAAAAATATTCTCAAAGCAAGATTTTTAGAGTGGTGCTCTGCACAGATTGGTGATCCTGGTCATACTGCTAGCATAATGCCCACTGTTGTATTAGGCAACTGCTGTGTGCTGAGACACATCTGCTACTGCATCAACCCTCCCACGATGCTGTCAAGGGGGAATTATTATTCCCTTCTCACCTATGGGGCTAGAGAATGTGAGCAGAAGAAATTCAAACCCAGATCCTGGCTGCAACATCTGTGTTCTTTCTACTCTTCCGTCGCCCCGCTGCTCGGAGCTGTTCTTGGTTTCCTGCCCTGATATTTTATGATCATTTGAGCTCTGGCAAGCACATGTTTACAAGCACAGGGCTGGCCACAGCTCCCTAAAGAAGAGGTCAAGGTGAACTGGGCCTCCTCCTGGAGGTATTTACCCACAATTGCCATAGCTCGAGTCCTGCCCCTCACTCCCCTTCCACTCCTGAAACTTTGGAAAGGTCACGTCCCTCACCTGGAGGGGGTAACAAAGGGTTCAGGGAGCATGACTGAATATAGGACATAGAGATCTGACGGCCACAGGGAGGTGAGGTGAAGAGCAGCTAGTAAGGGCCCAAGACAGTTCAGAAACAATACAACAGTGGAGATCTGGTTCAGGGGAGCAGAGAAGAGTGACAGAGCCTGGATCCTCCACTTTTCAGCTCAAATAGCATCTCCTACTGCCTTTAAAATCCAGACAGCTTCCCTTATTTACGCACAGGTAAATATGTATGTACCACATGTACATGCAATCTCTAGAGATCCTTCTAGTTATATCCTGTGATTGCATCTCTTGAGCAAATGGGTTCATTTTTTAAGGATAAAATGGCTCTTGTATCTGATCATGAATTCTAGGAAGCTTATAGTCAAATCTTTATCCCATCTCTAGCAACTATACCAGACTATGCAGCACTCATTTCTATATGCTTTTCTTACCCCTTGTTTATTACTTCCAACACATACTTCCCCCTTTGCTCTTTTCTGATCCCTCACCTCCACTCCAGTAGAAGATTCTAAACATAAAATTTAACCTATATGATGCATTCTCAACAGGAGTGGTATCACCCCTAAGGAGATAGAAATTGGTTCTTGTGGAGGGGGCAAAAATCTTACTCTTTCTACATATAAAGCACATACAAACACATACTACAGTACATAAACAGATATAGAGTAAATCTGTGGTATTAAATTTTCACTGGGGGGCTCCTGGGGAGCATAATGGAAAAAAACGCTGAGGAACACTGATCTACATGAGTCAGCCATGTGCTTGAGCAGCCCATCAGCAGAGAACCTCTTGCCATGACATAAGATTGAGAGACATGCCACTCTCAGATGTGAAACTGGACGAGATGCAGAAGTCCAGCCGCCTGTTTTTCACTGCCAGCCACCTCCCACACAATCCCCACAGGCAACTCAAACCTGCAGCTGTGACCTTCGTTTTCATCTTTGGAGACTAACAGCCCTCACTTTAGTGAGGCTTATAAAATAAGATGGTTGGGGATGGTGTGCTCAAATGCAGATTCCTGTCTCACCTTGGTGGATCTGGGTCAGAACCTACAAGCTCCCAATGGATTCTCACGAACCTCACTTTGAGAAACACTCTCATGAAGTGCCTCCACTTACGACTCACTGATGACTTAGTACTTTAGGTACTAAGGTATCCAGAATTTCACACCAAAGTCTAAATAGCCCTGTCTTGGCTGCTAAAAATGAAAGGGTGGGAGTTGATTTGACTTTATTACAAAAGAGCTCTGCCTGGGATAATTCACTACTCAAGTACCAGCGTTCATTATATGTGGGGGGGACTGACTGGTGCTAGACTGCTCTGAAAACAGTCTCTTCCTTCTCCTTTCTGGACTTAATGGAGGCAAGGCTCCCTGTCCTCCAGCCCAACAGAAGACAGTGTTCGATGGGGTTGTGCCTGCCCCTGAGCTTCTGGCTGTGGGGGCACAGCCCTGGTCTCCACAGTCTGGCCTTCGCCTCGCTGCCCATGGATGATGAAAGCCCAGCGTGACAGGCTATGGAAAGTATGTTCAGGTGCCTGGCTGCCCTCAGCTTAATGCCTTTTAAATCAGCATCCAGATTTGATCTGATTTTCCCTTGCCTTCCTGGCTCCAACTCTTCCAGGCTCATTTTTCTTTCATTCCCCTGTCAGGCTTCCCAAGGCTTGGGGGCCACATTGAGCCAAGTCCTTCACACTTCACAGACAACCTTCCCTCCCAGGCTTGGGACTCTGTGCCTGCCACCATCTAAACTCCAGCTCTCAAAAGGCCCCCACCCCGCCCCCACTGCCCTGTCCTTCCCAAGTCCTGCAGGAGGTTTCTGAGGGAGAGGGACTGTATCTCCTAGAGTTGCTCAGGGACTCATTGTGTCACCAAAGGACAAAAAAAGGATGGGCCTATTTCTCATCCTCACCACCACTCAGCCAGCTGCCAGGACACAGGCACTTATTTGCCAACACTCGACACCCCCCCACCCCCACCACACACACACTCCCTTTCACTTCAGTGTTCTTGGGCAGAGGCAAGGGATAGGGACTGAACCTAAAGGAGCCACAGGCCTGATGTGTAGCAGCAGAGCACGCTTGCTATCTTCCCTGACAGCATCAGCATTCAAGGCTGGTGTGTGAGTAATGGGTGTAGGGGTATGTATTTAAAGCCTCAGCAATTTGAGGATGTGAACCCTTAAATAGGGACACACTGTAGGGACAGTGTCTTGGTTCTGTCATCTTTTTATTCCAGGGTTACAAAATATCCTGCATACAGCTAGGGTTTACTGAACTGAATTAACCTGCAAACTACTCACTCGAGTCAGCCTCTTGTGTGTCTCAACTTTCATGTAGCATTGGGGGTCAACTGGGAAGCATGCTAATAAAATCATTAGGTTCTTACTCCAAAATCTTGTTTAAATTTTATTTTTATAGAATCTTGGAATGTTAGAGCAGGAAGGGGCATCAGAGTCATCTGTTCTGACCTCCTCATTCTATAGATGAGGAAACTAAAGTCTAGAGGTCAGAGTGAGTTAGAAAGCAAGACCCAGGCACATGACCACCAGACCAGCTCTTCTTGCATATCATACTGTTGTTCCTAAGGGAAGCCAGCTCCCTGTGATAATCAACCAACTGTCAAGCAAAGAAGTTTGCAAAGGACCAAATTTTGGCATCACCAGGCTGACTGCAGTGGCAAGACCCAGGCACATGACCACCAGACCAGCTCTTCTTGCATATCATACTGTTGTTCCTAAGGGAAGCCAGCTCCCTGTGATAATCAATCAACTGTCAAGCAAAGAAGTTTGCAAAGGACCAAATTTTGGCATCACCAGGCTGACTGCAGTGCCCCAGCGTATTTAAATCCATCCTTGCTCAGCTATAACTTAACCAAGACTTAGTGGGCAGGGCACCATCCTCCATGCTTGAAGAACACAAACGTGGTAAGAAATCATCCTCAAAGGACTCTCACTCTGGTGACAAGCACCTAAATAACCAGAACATGAAGCAGAATATGCAGCACAAGAATGCTCCAGGGTGATTCAGAAGGAAAGAGACCACAACTGGCGAGAAGAAGTAGAATGAGCTCCCTGGAAGAGGTGACATTTGAAAGAGCCTGAGTGGCACTCTGACAGATGTGAGGTACAGACTCCAGTTAGAAAGGATGACAGAAGTCTGAAAGACAAAGCCCAGGACTGCTCAGGGATCGTGGGGCTTGGCATGGGCCCGAGTAGCAGGGCAGTTGGAAAGAGTGCTGGTCCAGGGGACTGGCCCCACATTCAGAGAAAGCTGAATGCCAGGCAGGGAGCCTAACTCAAAACTGCAGGAGGCTTCTGGCCAGAGAAGTGCTCAAACCCGCTTGCTGGGAAGAAACTTCCAGTAGATGAAGCCTGGAAGGGGCTAAGGAAGGAGCGCCTGGACTAGGAGGTAGCCCAGCCCCATGGGCAGAATCTCACCCCTCAGGTGAGGCCAGCAAATTGATAAATTTAATTCAGAGAAGGTGATTAGACTCCTGGCTGCATTGTTCAATGGAGCTCACCTGGAGAGTGCTGTGTTCTGAGGGTCACTGACCCTCCATGCATATATTTCACTCTAATTCTGTCTATCTTTTCCCAAGTGCTGAGGGAGGAAAGGCAGGTAATTAGCACCCTCTAACAAACCAAGAAAGGCTTAGTATCTATAAAATGCTATACAAATGTATGGTATATTATTAAAAATAAGATGTGAGCAGAACAAACTTCAAAGTAACACCAAGATACAAATAGGCACTGAATAAAATAATAAAACATTAAAGATGGGAACAACTGTCAAGATTGTTTGCTACTACTCCCAACCTGAGTTATAGATCTCAACTGTAACAGTGTTCACAAATGATGGTCCAGCACTCTTCAGACACTTCCATTTCTAAACAACACACACAGTACCTAGCTCAAAGTGCTCAACAAGCATTAGTTGAATGAATCAAATCCAAACACTCAAAATTTATCTTAAATAAAAGCAGAACATTATGTTAATGAGGCAAGAGACTAATATTTAGAAAATTTACAGGCTGAACAAATAATCTCTTTTTACCAAATCTCTCTTTACTAGGAACTGGCACTGAGGTTCATTTTATAAAAATCAGACATGTGGAATAGAGAACACACACTGCAAGATATAAATCATAGAACTTCAGATCTCAAAGGGCCTTATGGATCATCTAAATCATGATTTTATAAGAAAGAATCTGAGACTCAGGGAGGTTTAGTGGTTTTGTCAAAAGTTTTAAGGCAACTATGTAGGAACTAGAACCCCAGTCCAGCGCTCTTTCCACAACATGCTATGTTAATCATCAAATTAAAATCTAAATTATAGAGTGCAGAATATAACCCTCCTAGAATGCGGCAGTGAAAAAGAATACAATGGGCTGGAAGGGCTGAAAAGGACTTCATAGAGGAGAAAAAGGTTTTCTGTTAACAAAACTGATAATGCGTTAGTTGCAAGATCACTGACTATGGCTATCATGGTTTGTTTTTCTTTGTATTCCCAGGGTCCAGAGCACAAACGACTCAACTCATGTTGGTAAGTTTTTATGAAAGTAGCATCTTAATTATTAACTTTAAGTTGGAAGGAAGTTGCATATTGTAAGGAATCTGAACACCTGGGGTTCTGCAGGAATTGTATCCGTGTGAACAAAAGAACCAGACGTTAACGATATCTCCCACGCCTGTGGAGACCTTCACTGATTGACACCAAGCCCAGCACTTCATTCTTTGTCCCACTGGCCACTCTGAGTGTACAGTGAGAGCAAGACAACCCTAACTGAGCCTCTCCTTCTCTCATTGCTTGTTTTGCCACTCAAATTTGTTTCCATTTCAAGGCAGACAGTCAAGATAATTGGAAACACGTTAAAACAATAGGAGCCTAAAGGCTTTATTAGTAGAGAGACAGATGTATCTAGATAGCACCAGCCTTCTCTTCCCTGATAGGTAAACCATCACCGAGAATTTTAAAAAATACAGACACTTATAGAATTTACAACAAAAAATAATTCTAGTTACATGGCTCCAGCTCCTCTTCTAATTTTAGCTAGTGAACACATCAATGCTTTCGAGTGGTTGTGATCAGACTGTGCACAGTGTCCTTGTTCTACTTTTCTTTCCACTTTATGTTGTTCACACACGTTTCCATTTATGGATGCAGCTACCAAAAATGACAAGTATGTGATTACATAATATCTGCCATATTGATGTTTCTTTAATGGTCCTTGTTCTACTTTTCTTTCCACTTTATGTTGTTCACACACGTTTCCATTTATGGATGTAGCTACCAAAAATGACAAGTATGTGATTACATAATATCTGCCATATTGATGTTTCTTTAATGATCTCCCTTTGAGCACAAACTAGTTCCTTTTTTGCTGTTACAAATAGTGCTCTGAACATCTTCATACCAACTATTTTTTTCTTCCCCTTTAAGAGTTAAGCTATAGTGTCAAAAGCAGAATTCTTGGCAAAGCATATCAATGGTTTTATTCCCCCGTAACATTCTGCCTGTCTGAGCCCCAAGAAAGCTGAACCAGTATCACTGCTTCCAGCAAAAGAAATTTCACCTGTTTCCCTATAGCCCCAACAGTGGGCTCCTGTTATCTTCTATTTTCCTAGTTTTTCAGGTACATATATACTTTAAAGGTATTTTAATTTCAATTTGCTTAGTTGCCAGCTGTGTTGTGTCATATATTTTGATGCAATGTCATATATC
>NW_007726712.1:517439-519006 GCF_000696425.1 Galeopterus variegatus
AGAAAGCTGAACCAGTATCACTGCTTCCAGCAAAAGAAATTTCACCTGTTTCCCTATAGCCCAAACAGTGGGCTCCTGTTATCTTCTATTTTCCTAGTTTTTCAGGTACATATATACTTTAAAGGTATTTTAATTTCAATTTGCTTAGTTGCCAGCTGTGTTGTGTCATATATTTTGATGCAATGTCATATATCTTTCCATGGCCGGATTTTGCTTATGTTTCTTTCAATGTACACTGTGTATACATCTCTGACCATTTATCAAATAGAATCTGGACACTGAACTCAGACAGTGATACCAAGTCTTTTTATGAGCATTTTTATTGTGCTTTAGAAAATTACTGAAATAATTCCTATCTACTGTTTTTTTTAAAAAAAACCAAGCAATAAGAAAGTGTATAAAATAAAAGGTGAAAATTGAGGGTATAAAATGGCAAAAGGTGTCTTTCCCTCTTACTCTTTCCCCTTCCAGCAATAGTATCACTTCTCAGATATAACCCTTGAAATCATCTTTCAATTCTTCTTACCATTAACTCCATAATTCTAGATAATATGCTCTATGTCTATTTCTTGATTCTAGAATTTAGACAGCACTTAGTGGAGTCCCACTATGAATGATGAAGAATTTCTCTGACTTATACTGCCTTCCTCTTGCCAGTCCTGTTTTGATTTTCAGATCGTCTACTGGGCATTTACAGCAAGACCACAAACTTATAGGGTCTGGGCAAGAAACACAACTATGCAAAGTGGGCTGGGACACAAAATGTTACGAGGTCCCTCCTGTCTGTCTTCTGCTTTCCCATTTTGAATATAGACATGGCTAGGGAAAAGGCAAAGTTAGTACTGGCAACAGGCACTTGCTCTCAGTATTGGGAGACAGCTGGGAATGGTGAGGACTATAGCGACCTAGAAAAGACATGTCTAGACACAGAGAATAGCACCCACTGAGCAAGTGTTGCCATGGGCAACTATTGCCAGATCTTGTTTTTTAAGAAAAGCCATTTACAAATGAATTGACTGTAGAAAGCTTTTCATTTGTAAACCTTAGCTGAAGCTTTTTGAGAACACTGCTGGCCAAACACAAAAGGTTCATGTGCCAAATATGACCCATGAGTTGACCATTTTTTACCTCTGTCCTTATGATTTTAAGCCATATACTTAAACCTCTGTTATTTGACCCATCTGTTTTAAATGGTATCTCTTCATTTCTCACTGTGTAAGATGAGGACATTAATGTCACTATATTTTTCTCTTCCTCTCTTTTCCTGCCTCTTCTTTGCCCTTCACCATTCCTTTACTTTTGGCTGGCCAAAGCTTACAGAATTTAACTTCTGTAACTATAACCACTTTAGCCACTTTTGAGCTTTGTCTACAGGTTGATTTTAAAAAACAGAAGAATAATTTTCATCATAGCAATATTATACTGTATAAATGTTGTCTTCAAACATTTGGTGGCCATGAATTCACTGTTCACAATCAATGACTGAAGAACTAGTTTTTAAATGTAGATTTGCAACAACATGGATGGACCTTGAAAGAATAATATTAAGTGAAACGAGTCAGGCAGT
>NW_007726712.1:520218-537275 GCF_000696425.1 Galeopterus variegatus
TGATGGGACACAATAACTAACTACATTGTATATTGACAAAATAAAAATAAAAATTAAAATATAAATAAATAAAATTAAAAAATAAAATAAATGTAGGTAGCTACTGTGGGTTTTCCACCCCTTGGGTGTAGTCCTGTCTGCCTGAGTGTGGGGGTTCACTGCAAGCTCCATGTGGGGCACATCTACTGGCAGGGGTCACTTACAATGAGTGGCCATGGAGCAAGTGGACAGACAGCACGTCCAACACATTTTTACCCTATGGAAAAGTAAAGAGATATTTTTCTGAGATACTGACTAATATCTACAACTAGGAGTTTCAATTTTCTCCATTTAGATGTTCAGTAAACACTCCATTCTTTAATCACCCTGATTTCTGTCCTAAGTCCATTGCTAATTTCCAAATCCTTTCATCTCAAATATACGGCTCTCCCTTCTGCTGAAGCTTCACCTCTCGATGGAGTTTGGATGTGTTGTCCCCTCCAAAACTCATGTGGAAATTTGATCTCCAATGTGGCAGTGCTGGAAACTGATTGAGTCATGGGGGCAGATCCCTCATGAATGGATTAATGCTCTCCCTGGGGGAGGACGGGTAGTGAGTGAGTTCTCACTCTATTAGTTCCCGCAAGACCTGATTGTTTAAAAGAACCTGGCACCTCATCTCTCTCTCTCTCTCNAAGTTAATAAATGTGTTCAGTACACCATTTTGAACCCAAAGTGGCCAACAACTGCTGACAATTGTAAAGTTTCAGTAATACTTGTCCTACCATTCCCCATTCTGCCTCTTTTCCTTTGAATACTTCAGGAACTCTATCATACTCAGGCAGCTACCACCAGCCACATGAAATAGACAGCTGTGGAAATTTGAAGAACACATTCAGTCTTGCTAGGATACCAAGGTTAGCACTCTTCAATGAAGATGGAAGACATCTCTCTCATCAAAAGATTACATTTTTCTTTGAATGAGTATTATCACCTAAGTAAATTCTCAAGAATTTAATGTCTTATTTCTATGGTGAGTGGAAAAAACTATGGTTGAGCACCCATAATCCAAAAATCCAAAATGCTCTAAAACCCAAAACTTTTTGAGCGCCAATATAACACTCAAAGGAGCATTTTGGATGTTTGGATTAAGCATCTGCAAATATTCCAAAATCTGAAAAAATCCAAAATCTGAAACACTTCTCCTCTCAAGTATTTCAGTTAAGAGATACTCAGCCAGTATTTTCAATGTATCTTTTAGCTGTGGTCGCCGATATATAGGAACTGAATTAAGTATAAGAATGTTCTGGATTAGCCCTGTCCAAAAGAATTTCCTGTGATGATGGAAATGCTCAATAATCTGTTCTGCCTGACATGGTAGCTATTAGCCACATGTGGCTACTGAGCACTTAAAATGTGGCTACCATGGCTAAGGAACTAAATTTTCTTTTTCTTTTTTTTTTTTTTTTTGTCCTTTTTGTGAGACTGGCTGCACCGCACTCAGCCAGTGAGCGCTGTGAGCGCACCGGTCATCCCTATATAGGATCCGAACCTGCAGCAGGAGCGCTGCTGCGCTCCCAGCGCTGCACTCTCCTGAGTGCACCACAGGCTCGGCCCCCTTTTTTTTTTTGGAACTAAATTTTCAATTTTATTTAATCTTTATTTAAATAGCCACATATACCTAGTGACTATTCTACTGACAATGTAACTCTAGACTTTGAACAATTCACTGTTATTGAGGAAGCATAAGACAATAAACAAATACTGATTAAATTGCAAATTGATAAAAAGTAAAAATAAGCCATATATGTAAGTATTTTAGGAGTTAAAAAGAAGGAACAATTGAGGATTAGAAAGCTCAGGATTAGATCTGGGAGGTGGATCTATGTGCTAACGTGGAAAAGAAAAAATGCCAAAAGATGTTAGGTAAAAAGAGCAAGTTACACATCAGTATATATATGTATGTGGGGGGGGGGGGGGCCCATTTGTGTACTTAAAAGGATATGCAGATATAGGCTTATATTTTCATAGAACATTTCTGGAAGGACACCCAAATTGTTAACGGTGGCCGCCTCTGGAAAGTAGAAGTAAGGGTCAAGGCAAATAAATTTCTCACTTTGTTTGAATTTTTGTTTTAAAAATAGCTTAACATTTAAATAATTTTTTCTTTATAATAAAGTTATAGGCACAGTGATGATTAGTGAATAATACATTTTTAAAAGGCCAAAGGAGTCAGCTCTTTCCTGTGACTATAACTCAGGAATGATCTTATATGATTATTGGGAATATTCCACATCCTATAACCATGGCTCTTCTGAACTCTAATAAAATGCTTTAAAAAGAAACATAGGTAAGGAAAGTAGCCTGAAGTAGGTAGAGTTTAAATCAATCTCAAGGCTGAGCAAGATAGAGAGAAGAAAGGGAATTATCAGTACAGGCATGGCCTGAGGAAAAGAAGGGAGCAGGAATGCAGGGATGTGGGACCCTACAAAAGCCAGGCAGGGAGTAGTGATGGGGTAACGGGAGCTAGGACCCCACAGAAGCACGGGGCCCATCCCTATGCACTTGACAGCAAGACACCTGGAGTCTTAGGCACTACAGGTTCTCCTTGGTTCTCCTCACTGGAGCCAAACATGCACTGAGCACCTGCCATGTGGCAGGCATAGTGATACTCCTGGGGCACAGAGGTAAATAAGAAATGGTTGCTGAGCTCAAGTAACCAGATGAGACATGTCAAAGGGGTAGCATCACATGATGTGAGGAACACAAGATTTGGATCCAAAAGAACTGGCTTCATCGCTCACTGGTGTAACCTTGACAAGTTTTGTAATCACTTTGAGTCCCCAGGTCCTTCCTCTACAAAAATGGAGATAAAAGCTACCTTGCCACCAGGATAAAATGACTAGACCATCAACAAACGCCTGTTCCCTTCCTATCATACTCTGCCCCATTCCTAACCCCAAATCAGCTGGAAAGATAAATATTTTTCTTGTTTACCCTTTCTCCACAAAAGTAATGCTAGAACGGAGTATCTGTGTGGTGTGTATGTGGGCCAGGTGAGGAAGACCAGAACTCAGATATGTTAGAGGAAGGAAGGGAGGAAAGGAGACAGTGCTGGAGAGCTGGCAATGGTCATAAAGAGCTTTTAAAGCAGAGCTGAGGAACCTCATGCCAGGGGAGCCACCTGAGGGACAAGGACATTGAGCAGGGGGTGGCACAGCCAGACCTGCACTTAAGTAGCAGTAGGAAGGACAGACTGGAAGGGCAGATGCAGGAAACCACTCCAAGCCTCATCTTAGTCTCCTCTAAATTCCTACAGTACAAACTATTTATTGCACTAATTCAAGCATGTAATTATATAGTATCATAACCTGCTGTTTTATGAACACATGTTTTTTTTCCAGAACCACATTATTAAGACTACTGAGGGGCCGAGCCGGTGGCGCACTCGGGAGAGTGCGGCGCTGGGAGCACAACGGCGCTCCCGCCGCGGGTTCGGATCCTATATGGGGATGGCCAGTGCGCTCACTGGCTGAACGCAGGGCAGGCAACACCAAGCCAAGGGTTGTGGTTCCCTTACCGGTCACAAAAAGGACAAAAAAAAAACCAAAAAAGGACTACTGAGGACAGAAAGCAGGCCAGACACTTCCTTAAAATTTCTCAAAGCGCTAAACACAGCAGTTGACTGCTTCTGAGTTGGAAGTGAACTGGGAAGAAGTTATTGGGAGAAGGATACTACCATTGGTTGAAGTGGAAATTGAGCATTATTCAATGCTTTCATGGGTCAGGTCTTATGCTCCCTTCCTCCACTCTCCATGGCTTAAACACAAACATGCCTTGAGGCCAGGGTCAGCCCTTTGTCATGAAGCCCACTTCAGTAAACTCTGACAGCAGTGTCTGGACTGAAACTTCATCTGGGTTGTTCTTCTCATGAGGCACTAAAGTATTAGCTCATCTGATTAACAGCACAGCCAGAGTGTATCACCATGTTTGCTTTTTTCTGATAAGAATAAATTCCTGGGCAGAGGGGAAGAAATGTCCAGTAATTTCAGTATTTTTCCCACCATTGCTGTCTTCCATACTTGGCTCTGGTGGGGGAAGCAGCCCATCAGCACTTCAGCCACTGCCACCCCCACCCCCCAGCATGGGCCACAGAACAGCCAGAGGCGTTCCAGTCAGCCCCTAACATTTGGGGGGCCTTGGCTGTCTGTGCATGGAAGCCCCCAGCCACCCTTGAGGCCCAGCAATGCACACCAAGCAGTGGCGTGGTCCTATGAACTTCCCTTCCCACTCTGCTTGCATCCAGCGCCGTGAGGGTCCTCCTAGACATGTGAGCAGACAACAGAGCCCCATGTCCCAGCTTCATCTGCCTTCTTGTCCCCCTAATGCACACCAAGCAGTGGCGTGGTCCTATGAACTTCCCTTCCCACTCTGCTTGCATCCAGCACCGTGAGGGTCCTCCTAGACATGTGAGCAGACAACAGAGCCCCATGTCCCAGCTTCATCTGCCTTCTTGTCCCAAGCAAATGGCTGTCCCTTGATTATGCCACTCAGGCCTAGCCACATCTTCTCATGGGAAGAGGCCCACATAGACCTTGGATGTGTGCTCAGGGCCATTTGGTAGAAAATTCCTGAGTCTGAGTGCCCAGCAGATGGGGGATGGTTTGGCTCCAGTGCGCACACCCCTTGGGCAGACAGGTGCCTTGCTCTGTAGAAAGGTTGCAGCTGGATGAAGGAACAGGGGTTTCTAGAATGTGGGCTCAGGGGAGGCGCTTTGGTTGCCTGGGTCTAAAGATATCTCTAGTGAGATAAAGAGCCAAAGTTTTTTGAATTTCTGAAAATATAATCTCCTCGAGGTTCAGCTGGTAGAGCCAAAAACACAGGAAGTAGCTCTGGCCATATCAGTAGACCCTGATCAAACAGTAGTTGCTCCATAATGACAATAACTCACCACTTAACTCCATATGGTTGACTTCTTCTCATAAACCCAAGGCCCTGCCGATTCAAGGGAAAAATGAATTCTTCTTGAATGATTTAACTGCAGGGTCACATTCAACTCAGAATAAGGCACCCCTATCACTGTTAGTAGATTTGGTAAGGGTCTAAAAGAGTTTTTTCCAGCTCTTCTTTGTGCTGTCTTCTTCCCATTATTCTCATCATTTAAGGAGATACTGTCTCCACATGCATCTCATTAGGTGTTTATCAGCAAAATTTCCTGTGTGAATAACCACAGCCAAAGATCTTATCTGGTAAAGTCTTTAAGCCTTAGGATTTTTGTCTCTTAGCTGCTGGTCTCTACACTCCCTCCATTGCTGTCCGCATGCCACCCAACCAATTCTTAGCATGCAGGTTTATTGCCTTGTGGTTTTAATATGACTGCCAGAGCAGCAGGCACTATATCTATATTCAAGGCAGGAAGCAGCGGGAGGGATGGAATATGAGAGCACCAGTGATGCCTTTATTTTTTTCTTTTAATCAGAAAAGCAAGAGCTTTCCCAGAAGCTCCCCAGCTGACTTCAGCCTGAAAGTCTCATTGGGCCACCCTTAGCTGCAAAGGAAGCCTATACAGTGGTCTCTAGTGGAAAAGGACAAGGACAAAAGGAATTGGTAATGGGTTATGTGTTGGCTGTCCAAAGCATCTGCCACAAGGTAGAAAGGTCCTAAAGGTCATGAGGGACTAAGACCCACAGAGATGAACATTTAATAGTCTGGAGCTTCTCAGAAAAGGCATGAACCACAAGGGGGCACCTAGAGTTCCACCTCACTGTCAACCAAGTCTTCTTGATTGAAAGAGGAGCTTTATTGGAGGAAGGGGTTCCTTAAGTCCTTTGCCTAAAACTAGGCACAAAAAGGAAATGAGAGCTGAGAAGGCAAAGTTTTTACCTCTTTCAGGAACAGGAACAAAAAGCACAAGTTTGAACCAATTTCCAGTTACCAGCTGATTTACCTCTTTCAGGAACAGGAACAAAAAGCACAAGTTTGAACCAATTTCCAGTTACCAGCTCAAAAAGTGGTAGGAAACATAACTTCCTTACATCTGTGGTGTCCACTGTGTCTCTCAGTGATGGGAGGTTCCCTGAGCCCCCTTCAGAAGAAGCTAGGAAGTCCTAGGACCCTCCACTGATGCTGGCAGCTTTAAAGAGGAAAGGGGAGGAAGTAGGCAGAGGCCCTGTGTGCAGCGGCAAGGAAGAGAGGGATTCGTGCCAGATGTGATGGGGACCGGCCTGGGCACTGGAAGTAGTTTAAAGGTGTAATTTTAAAAAGTGACTCACTTGTAAAAGATTCTGAGTCAGCCCAGTTACCAGACAGCTGAGGTCCTGAGGTCGACCAGAGACTGACATCAGGACTGGATTGGTGCAGAACGAGCACCTAGACCTGGATGCAGCCCAGGGCTTGGAGGGAGGGGTTGGCTGCAGGCAGGGTCCAGTGGCCACAGCAGTGAAGGTTAACATGCACTGGGGGCAGATCACCACTGACTGTGCCCAGTGGGTAACTGCATGTGGAGCTTAGTCTTTTGTAACTAGCAACTCCTGCTCAAAGTCCATGTCACTACAGCTTACCATCACCTTATTTTTTCCTTCTCTAAGGGCACCAGATCAGGAACACCCCCTGTTCAACTTCGTTTTCAGTATCAAACAACCAGCTTCCTCACTCTGGGATCATTTGAGGCAGCCCTTTCCTGATGCAAAAGGCCTCTTTGTGTTCTTTGCTACAGTAACAATACATACTTGCAGCATACTAGTTTACGTGCTTTCTTTTACAGCTCTCTCTGCGTTTCTCTCTGAGCGTTAACCAGACATTCTGTCTGAACATCTCTCTGGAATAGTCTTTCCTCTGTATATGCTATATACCCGTATGCTGCCAAGGCACTATTCTGGGTTAATTCCAGTCAGGTGGTAAGTGGTAAAGCAGCACTGCAGTCTGACTCATAAGGATCACATTCATTTTAATATATAGTCCACATGTAATATACAAAGTAAACTATTTCATCAATATAAGCGAAATAAGATTTTCATATAAAGAATGCTATATTCTAAGAATACTGCAATCAATATTGTGAGTACATTAAATGACACTGAATTGCTCACTTTAACATGGTTAAATTTATATGCGAATTTCAACTCATTTAAGAAAAATACTGTATTACTACACGTTTTGACTTTGTTAAGTACACTTCTACTACCTATCAACTTTTCTTCTCAGACCCCATGGACCAGAAATACAGAAAGAGCCAGTTGTTTTTCTCAGATAAGGAAAGTTTAGATGCACAGAAGGTCTGACTTGCCAGCCAGAGGATACAGCACAACAAAGAACTTTAGAGTGCTGGCTCCTGGCCAGAGCTTGTCCTATGAAGATTCTGAATAAAATAACTCAAAGGCACAGTTCCTTCATGACTCCGAAGTCCACAAAGGAAGCAAAGTCATCAAGCCATAAGGAAGCTAAGTCATCTCTTCATCTCCACGTTTGCCTGAATCAAGGAAGGAGTTTGTCTCTCAGAAGCAGTACAGGAGGGTGGGTGTAGAGATACCAGCTTTTCTAAGCCATTTCTTAAATGTTTATTTTTAATTTTTTAAACGTACAATTCAGTATTTTCACAAAGTTGTGCCCCCACTACCACGTTCTAATTTCAGAACATTCTTATCATCCCCAAAAGAAACTCCATACCCATGAGCAGTCACTCACTCCTCATCTGTCTCTCCCTCTACCCCTGGCAGCCACTTATCTACTTCCTGACTCTATGTATTTGCCTGTTCTTGACAGTTCATATAATTGCAATCATACAACATGTGGCCTTCTGTGGCTGGCTCTTTCACTTAGTATAATGTTTCAAGGTTCATCTATGTTGTAGCATGAATTAGTACTTTATTCCTTTCTATGGTCATCTAAGTCATTTTTGAACCCCTGGGGATTCTTACTGTCACTCCTTTCCTGCCAGCTGTGGGGATGAGAGGATGGGGGGACCAGAGTCAGGGTGACAGAAAAGAGCCCTCATCCTGGGAGGGCCCAGAGAGAAGAAACAGGCCCTTCAGGAACATCGCCAACATCCCCCCACAGTCTTCCGCAGGTAAAAGATACAAAAGGACTATTAGGTCAGGTCCATTAGCAAAGGAGGAGAAGATGAGAACACTGAAGAATAGCTGGAAGACTATCTAATGTAAAGCCAAATTGGGAAGACTTTTAGTAAGCTGCTGGCTCAGGTCACAGTGACATCAAATCAACTTGACATCAAATCAACCTGATGCATATGGGCATCAGGGAGGTTTACAAGTAATGTTTGTCCTGGGATTAATCACAGGGGATCTACCCCCGGAAATGCTTTAGAAGCTAAAAGGCTTTGATCCAAGCACTAGCAAAGGTAGACAAGGATAAGGATTATCATGCCCATTTGTAGAAGAAGAAAAGGAGGCCCGCTTTGGGCAAGAGACCATGATTCCTTTGAAAAAGGTGAAAGAAGTGAAATAAGGGGTTGTCTCTCCCATCCCACTACTCTGGGTGGACAAAGTGGATACACGAGACGGTCAGTTACTAAACTCTCCTTCCAGGGAAAAGGTGAGAAAAATTACAGTTAGTTCCCAATTGTCCAGATTTAAGGGCACATACTTAAACACAAGCTGTATTCTTCCTGCCACCAGGCCATGTCTTCATCTATAATGAGGTAGCATGTACCCAGAACTCAACCTACATTAACAGCAAAATATCGCAGGACGGTCAACTTGCACTGTCCCTCCCCACCCCCGAGTTCTACAACACAGACCAAAGCCCACATAAACAAAAGAAATAGAGCAAAGTGGCATATATTCACTTCAAATGAAGGTCCAAAAGAAATCCAGGCCTTCTAGCAGATCCAGCCTGCTAGAGAAAAGGCTTGGGAAGGAGCTACCACCCCGCTCATCCTCTCCCAAGCCTCCCCATCCAGCAACACTTCTTACCCTCCCTTCAAACTTGGCAGTGGCTCCTTCTTTGACGCAGAGGTTCCGAGGGGGCAAAATGAAAGCAGGGGCCTCCATCACTGGCATGGAGCCAATTCTCGAGGGATCCACACTGAGGGAAGTTTTGGAAACACGTGATGAGGCAGCCAGCTTCACATCCCCCATGGTCTGCAAAAGGAAGGAAGAGAACCAGGTCAGACAAAAAACAGCCCTGTCTTCCCTGCAGGCATCCGCACGCCCAGCCTGTGGTGTGGCCTCTACACAGAGCAGGTGCCCGGTTAGGTCAGCATCCACCTGGAGCTCTCTCTGGGAACGAGGGGCTCTGTGTCTCCTACACACAAGATGCCAGGGCATGGCTTAGCCCGTCCCAGACGCCTGCCCCCAGGACCACACCCTGACTCCTCTAAACCTGTGGAGAAGTGCCCGTCTTCTTACTGTTCCCTTCTCCTGGGAAAGAGACAGCTGGGACAAAAACAGAGAGACTGGTCAGAGTTTTTACAATAGTTATCTAAAATCTGTATTTAATAGCCATTGACCCTTCAGAATCAATATCTACATTAGGCATGTGTGGTTGAAGGTAAAAGCTTCTTTTGCCTGAACTGCAGGAGCTCACAGGCTATAGAAAAATTGCATCCATACTCAAAGAAAGGAAGGTAGTTCGGGGTTAATATGGCAAAGCCTCTGGGTGAAGAGGTGAGTTTGTGGTGGAATGAAGGTAAGGAGGCAGGCTAGGCAAGACATTCTACCTTTGGGGACTAGATTGCCAAAAAGAATCTAAGGTCACAGAATGTCAGAGAAGGGGGAGCGTTTTAAGATTCTCCAGGCTAACTCCTCTGTTTATGACTGAGGCCCAAAGAGGGTAAATCACTTGCCAAAGGAGGTAGAGCAAAATGATGCCATCACTGGCGACAGTACCTCAAGCCCTGACTCCTGGTCCAGGGCCTGGGGGAACTGGACAAGGTATAAATGGGGCTGGCAAGGTTAGTTGGAACCAAGGGGCTGACATGAGAAGTAACAGATGACTATCCACTGTAGCCACATTCAACTCTTCCGGGAAGTTTAATTATTCTCAACTTTAAATATGTTTCATTGTAAGACCTGGAAAATACCAATATGTAAAGATAACAGATGATATTTATTGAATACCCACTCTGTTTCAGACACTGCACAATACACTGGATACACTGTCTCATTTGTTTTAATCCTCAGAACAACCCCATGAAGTAGGTTAAGACATCATTTTGCAAATGAGGAAGCTGAGCTCACACAGGTGAAATCACTTGCCCATTACACAGCTACTAAGTGGCAGACATGAGAGTTGATTTATCAGGTTCTACAGCTCTTTTGGCCATGCTACTCAGCCTAAAGGAAAACATGTGGAAATATCCCTAATTTTATTGCACAGAATGGTGGTGCTTCTCCCTCCAATTTTGTTTCTACAAATATAGAAAAATGCATATTTTACATGCTTGAGAGCATACGATATATCAGTTGTTTCCTATTTTTCCCATTAATTTTTTTAAAATAAGGGGAGAAAATTGTTTTTAATCAATTTTATTTTAAAATATTCCATCATATGGATATATGACTTATGTAACTATATTCCCATTGTTGGACATTTAGACAGTTTCTAAATCTTTTAATAAACCTTGTGATGAGCCTATTTGTACCTAAATCTCCTGATGATTTCCTTAGGGTTGATTCCAAAATAAAATTATTACAGGTATGAACCTGAGTTCTTGGTTGCAAACAACAGAAACTGACTCTGGCTCTCATAAATAGAGAAGGGATTTGTTAGGAAGATGCGGGTTGGGGAGTGCTTCCAAAATCCGTAGAAAAGGCTAGAGAACCAGGTTGGAAAAACAGGCTGCAGTCAAGAGAAGCTGGGTGGTCAGACTCTAGTCAAAGTCATTGGACAACCACTGTCACCTGGAATACATCCTAAGAAACACTGGTTCCAGGTTCCAAGTCCAGGAGGGAGACTTCCTTGGCTGGGACAACTCCAGATTGGGGAATACTTTTTACTCACCATGAAACCCCTGGTACCTGACACATTGGAGGCATATGACAAACATCTGCTAATCTGAAGAGAAAGCCAATTCCTAGCTTTTGCTTTCCTGTTTATTTTCTTTGTATATTCAGTTACACTCTTTAGTCCCATGCTGTGAGTCAGGTAAACTGACACAAATAAACTGTGCTGTCTGGGGCATGTAATTAGTCTGCTTACATTTAATAATATCTAACAAAAATAAAACAGGGATACACCTTTTGAAGTTCAAGTAAAAGTAACAAAGTGACTAGTTTTATTTATAGCAGGGCACATCCCCTGCTTGACAAGCCCAGCTTTCTCTTTCACTGATAAGGTATTAGCTTTGCAAACAAAATGTCTTTCCAAATAGTAAGACTCACAGGCTCACTGCAGTAGGTAGCAATAAAAGCAAATACTTATTGTAGCACTTATTATAAGTGAAGAACTGTTCTAAGCACTTTACAAACAATAAATAGCTCATTTGCTCCTCACAACAACACTATGAGACAGATAAGCTCATCATGCTTATTTTATGGACTAGAAACCTGAGGCACAGTGAGATGAAGAAATTTGTGCAAGGGCACACATTTAGTAGGGGAGAAGTGGCATTTGAGCCCAGGCATCCAGCGTTAGAGCCTGATGCATAATCACTGGGCCCTCTTGCCTCCCACAGCAGTCAGAGTTGGCTGGTGGAAAGGGGATCTGCTGTTGTGACAAGGGAAAAAGCTGACACCTGCTACCACAGACATATACAATTAAGATTTTTCTGTATGTCAAAACATACAGTCAATGACATTAAAAGATGGATAACAATCTGGGATAAAACATTTGCAACAAAAACAAAGGACTCGAATACATACAAGAAGAAAGCAGCCTGACAGATAAATAGGCAGGGGTTATGAGTTGGACAGTCTACATAAAACAAATGACCAGTAAACAAATGAACACTGCCTAGCCCCAGTAATAATCCAAGAGTGCAAATTACAAACAAGCTATTATTTTTTAAAACTAACCAAACTGACATTTAAAAATAGAGATAACATGTAATGCTGCTGAGACCATGGTGAGATGAGCATGCTCATACCCTCCTGAGGGGGATGTAAATTGGTACAATCTTTCTGAAAGCAATTTGGCAAAGAGATTCTGAAAAAAAGCCCATCTCTTTTCCCAGTAATCCTGCATTCAGAAATATGTTATTGGGAAAGAATCAGAGATGTAGCCCAACTTTTATATATAGGAACACTAATTGCATTATTTATAGCAAAAGCTAAACATATAAAAAAAAAACACAGTCACATATACAACAGTGAGAATTGGTTTAATACAGCAGAACATGAGGCAATTACATGAGTGTATATTTACAAAGAAAATAATGACATGAAAGTAATTATATACAAATTTTTAATTTAAAAAATTTTTATTATGGAAAATTTCAAACACAGAAAAGTACAAAGAATGGTAAAATAAGCACCCCAAATACCAACCACCTAGGTTCAGTAACGAACATTTTGCTATATTTATATCATTGTGTTTATATGTGTGTTTGTAGAACCATTTCAAAGTAGTCATAACATAATTTTAATGGCAAAAAGAATGGTAAAATAAGCACCCCAAATACCAACCACCTAGGTTCAGTAACGAACATTTTGCCATATTTATATCATTGTGTTTATATGTGTGTTTGTAGAACCATTTCAAAGTAGTCATAACATAATTTTAATGACAAGAATGGGGATATACCCGAGCCACAGTGGTGAGGGGCTGAGGGCCTCAACCACAGCCCCCCGACACCCGCAGCCAGCCCAGCAGTGACCACTGAGCCTCCACAGGAAGTGCCACAGGCTCTCCTGAGCTGGGGCAGTGGGGAGCTGAGGGCTTCAGCCATGCCCCCCCGGCACATGCAACCAGCCCAGCAACAACCACCAAGCCGCAGCAAGAAGGGCCCCAGGTTTCTGAGCTGGGACAGTGGGGGGCAAGGGCTTCTGCCACACACCCCTGACATCTGCACCCAGCCCAGCAATGATCAAGCCACCGCTGGAAGCCCCCCCCACCGTCACCCCTGTGGGAATGAGGGGGGTGCCACAGGCCTCAATCCCACCCCTCCTCCTTCCTCCTTCTTCCATCACATTTCCTTCCCCTTTCCCCTCTCCCTCTCCCTCCCAACTGCTCTGCAACATCATAGATTGTAAAACAATAATATTAATAAAATTACATTTTCTGAAAAAAAAAAAAGAATGGGGATACATTCATTCATTCAGTTGAAATATATTTACTGAACATCTGCCATGTGCCAAGCTAGATGCTAGGTATATAGCGGTGAGTCAATTACATGTGTGTGCTGTGTGCGTGTGTGTGTTTGTGTGATGAGTGTTAATACAGGGGTAAGGAAGGAATGGGGCTCTTATATCCTGCAAAGCTACCCAGGACCACATATCAGAGGGAACACTGCTCTCTCTGCCCTCCTCTGCTGACACTGAGAGGTGATGGATACACTCTCAGCCAGGGCTGGGGCGGAGGAGGGGGGCAGGTATCATAGGATCAGACTTTTGTGACCCTGCCACAAATCCAGGGGCACTGCCACTTTACAGCTGTGGGCTGGGTAAGACGCTTCCATTCTCTTGGCCTCAGTTCCCTTTTCTGTGAAATGGGAGTGATAACGGGAGGATTTGAATGACAGTTCAGCATAAAAGGCACTCAATAAGTAGTAGCTGTCAACATCGTCATCATCATTCAGTTCCCAAAGGGAAGCCAGTCTCCCCACTCTGAAGACACAGACCCTTCCCCAAGAACAGCAAGAAGCCCAGGCCAGCCCATTATCTTCAGGTAAGGGTATGTGAGTGGGATTTCTGGATAACAGCAGCAGGAGATAGATGGCAGAATTCCCTGAGAAGGTGGGGAGGAGGGATTGAGGCCCACTAGCAGCTTCCTGCAGCACTGTCCTGTCTGCTCTAGCAGTGCCACTTAACAACAAGGTGTATGTGCCTGACATTGTGCTGGGCACCAATCTCACCCAATCCCAACAGTCCTGCAGGGCAGTTCTAATCATCCCCCTTTCACAAATGAGGACACTGAGCTCAGAAAGCCAACTATCTATGCTTGTCCAAGATCACATTGCTAAGAAGTATAAACCAAACCAAACCAAGATCTGATTGCAAAGTCATATGCTGCGGGCTTCCTAGAGGCCCCCCATGGCTAAGAGGAGGCACTTCCTGCCATCCCCAGTAATGGGAGATGCAATGAGCAGAGGCTTGGCAGTAGAGGAAGGGGGCAGGGAATGTGCCTCCCCCTTCTGCCCTCAAGCCTGCCTTGGAAGACACAAGACTCTTCTCCACCTCTGCTTTCAGGGGAGTTGGAAACTAGGAGTGGTGAGATCAGGCTCAGGACCTTTTCTACAAATCCTCTTGATCAAAATCTCCTGAAGGCCCCAGATGCTCTCATAAAAAGGAAACTGCTCATTCCCAAGAACACAGAAGACAGGACTCGTCCATTCCTAGGAGAGGTCTGGTTTCAGGTTAGAAAAGGAATGGTTAATCAATACAGCAAGGAAACATCTAGTCCCCTGTAAGGTAGTTTCTGGGGGAGAGTTACTCAGCTATCACACAGGCAGAACCACGGCCCAGTCCCAAGCTGGCCAGTCACACCAAATTGCTCCACTCACCCTCAGCCAATCGCCCCGCCCACTGCCATCATCGGCATAAACAGATTCCTGCGACACTGACAATTAATGGTTACTGACATATTTGGAATGCTCTGTCAGAAAAAAATTAATAATAAATCAAACCAAACCATCCTTGTTCCCCTCTAATCCTTCGTGAAACCTGGTGACCACATTCTAATCGAGAAAACCAGAGAGGCTGGGTGATTTATACAATAATTTTTCTATCAGCAGAACAACACTCAGTGGCTAGAATTAAGCACACCCTAGCTGGGGGATTCATTCAATACCAGTTAAACACAGATCAAAGGACAGAGAAGTAAGAGAAAGAAACAGGGGTGGGGGTCAAAAAGAGCACTGGTCCAAGAGCTGGAAAATCCCCCCCTCGTGATGCTTGGGCCAAAGCCCACCTCCAAATAAGATTTTCACAAGTAACATAATTTGTCATTCAAAGTAGTACTGAGTTAATTTGATTTTCTTTTGATCAAAAGCACTTGAAATCGTCTCTTGAACCTAGAAAAGAACACTTTCAACTATAGTCAAAAAAGAATACAACTCTGAGGCAAAAAGACTCAAAAAAAAAAAAAAAAAGCCAAAAATCAGAGATCAAATTATATGGCAGAATAAGTTTAGAGAAACCAGCTGTCTCTTCCCTACCCAAAGTGTACACATTTTAAATGGTCATTGTCCTTAAGCACCCGATCAGTCTGCCAGGCATCCTGGAAATACTATACTTTCCCTACAGGGACGGGCTCCCAAGCAGGCTCCCCAGTCTGCCATGAATCTACCCCTAACCAGCACATATTAGAGGTGGCAAAACTACCCAAGTCCCAAGTGCAAATGCCCCAGGCACTGACAGCTCCGCTCTCCCCACCTTAATCCTCCCTGCAATGTACTCAAATCCTGACAAATTCCCTAACTGCTCCTAATCCCAGAATGAGCTGCTTGCTCCTCAGCTATGCCAGGCTGACTTATGGTGACCCACCGGAGCAAAGTGGGGCAGGGCCACACACCGGTGAATGAGACATATCTTACCTGGCCTCTTCCCTGGCAGCTGTCACATGAGTCAGGGCACGAGGCAGCCACGCTTCACCACTGTACTACAGAGATTCCTGTCCAAGGTCCGGCCGAGAATGCACAGTGAAGGAGAGCTGAGATGCCACAGAGCCCAGGGCCAGACTGAAAAAGTTAAGGGGCTTTTGTTCTGACTCTGCTCGCAGATGTTGCAACTTGTCTTCCGCTGGGCAGCCAACTTCAACCGGTCTGGGAGAACTGTTGTTCTTATCCGCCCAGCTGGGGTGACCTTTGAAACCTCTGGCTGCCGGCTGCAGAGGCTCTCAATGGAGTCCTGAAGAAACCAGGGGTGGAAGCTCACAGGTTTTTACTTGTTTGGAGCCGCAAACTCTTGAGTGTGGAGCCAAGGGAGGACCCTGTCAAGCAGAGAGCTGAGCCCTTGGATGGGCCGGGCACTCTCCCAACTGCACATCTGGCCTGGAACACTACTGCAACCCCTTGGCACATCTGGCCTGGGATTACCACCCAGGACTTACAAGACATTTGCCTCCTAAAATTCAGCTCTTTCTTCCTTAAGCTGAAGAAGCCCTGTTTATGATCCTTCGAATTGATTGAGAACTCTTGTGCTGTGATTCTCGTGAGGAATTGGGCTGAGATTTGAGCCAGGCTCCACAGACTGTGTTCATGTCGAGCACAGCACCTTGCAGTACTGGTCCAGACCCCTGGAGAGCCTCAGGAGCTATACTTGGAGCACACCTCTAAAATGCAGTAGCAAGGTGATGCCCAATGCAGACCTTCACCTCCAGGGGAGAGAAGGTATTTTCATAGTTCCCCCCAAAATTGCTCACCCTATGCAACTCACACCTTGGGATAAACTGTAGATATCTGAACTGGATCATGTCTGATTCTTGAGGAGCTGATCTTCTCCCAACACCTAGAAGACCTTTACCCTCTAGCTCAGCAGTTCTCAAACTCTTTGGTCTCAGAATAGGCCCCTTTATGCTTCTAAAAATTATTGAGGACACCAAAGAGCTTTTGTTTGTGAGCTATTGTTATTAATATTTATTGTATTGGAAATTAAAACTGGGAACTATTAATTCATTTAAAAACATCAATATTTGCCCATTATGTTAACATAAATAATATTTAAGAAAAAAAGTTTTCCAAAACAAAAAGTTAAGTAAGAGTTGTTCATTTTTGCAAATATCTTTAACATCTGGCTTAATAGAAGATAGCTAGATTTTCACATCTGCTTTTGTATCCAGTCTATTGTGACATCACAGTATTTGCAGCCACTGGAAAACTACACTGTAGGGGCCGGCCCGGTGGCACACTGGATAAGCGCGCCGCTTGGGAAGCGTGGCGGCACTCCCGCCCGAGGGTTCGGGATGCGGCACTCCCGCCCGAGGGTTCGGATCCCGCATACGGACCGGTTCCCGCTCACTGGCTG
>NW_007726712.1:537781-546511 GCF_000696425.1 Galeopterus variegatus
GAAAAAAAAAAAAAAAAAAAAAAAAAAAAAAAAAAAAAAAAAAACTACACTGTATACTTAAGAATGAATAAAAAAGAAAAAGCAAATGGCATCTTCTTACAAAAATAATTTGGACCTCAGGGACAAAAATAATCAAAAGAGTGTCAGGGATCCCTAGGGCACACTTTGAGAACTGCCACGTTAGCCTATCTCCCTACTCTCTCTGTTACCATCTACTTTCATTTCTGTCCTTAAAATACATAAGTGGAAAGGGAAAAGTAGTTTTATCGAGTAGTGGCATGTCACTTTAAAGGACAGGTGAGGAAGAGGGTGAATCAATACCTAACGTGATTCCATCTTTTCTTCCAAAGAGAATGGCTGGACACCACAGACCAGAGAGATGTGAAGCCTAAGACAAATACTGATGAAGAGAACACCTTTATGTCAACTAAGTCCTTGGCCAAGTCTGAATATACACCCCAGACTCTGGAAGATCTTGTACATGGAAATATTAGAATACTTTATGGCTAATAAAGAAGACATAAATTCAAAACCAATGCTGTTTAACACCGAGGAATGGAGGTGAATCCAGATTTAAGTTTTCTTTAGACAGAGGTCTCTGGTGGTGGGGAAGAGGACTGGAAAGTTATGTAGAACTGGACAGAGCCAAGAACAACGATTCAGACAAAAACACAAAAGGAGCATCTATCAAACCTGTGGATTACACTAAGCAAATAGGAACAGCTAATATGTTGGATGTTAAATATAACCCTGAAAGATCAGCAAATGGACCAGAGTTTGAGAGGAGGTTTAAAAGAAAAACAATTTTTAAAAATTTCTATACTTTGGCTCAAAAACATACAAAAAACCACAATTGCCCGAGAACAAAATGGCTGATTAGAAATATGGAACACAGACTTTGGCCCCACTGAGATTAGGCCAGGTCCCATGTTAGGAGTCAAGTCCTTTATGTTTTCTTCGCCCTACACATCACAGTTGGCAGTCATGTTGGCATGTGGTCATTTGGTTTATATCTGTCTCCCCGACTGGAACATAAGCTATAGCTTACCAGGTCACAGGTCCCATGTGTTTCACTCACCACTGTATCCCCAATGCCTAGAATATTGATAAGCACACAGTAAGGTCTCAATAAGCCCTGGTATAATGCATAAATGGATAAAAATGGGTTAAAAAAACATAAAAAGTCACTTTCAAACTATGACACCATTTAATTTTGTTGTACAAGGAATCTTGTGAGCATTAGAGAGATGTAAGGAAAGGTGCAGGTGAACAGATCACAATGATACCAAATCTACCTCTCTGGGGCCTACAGGTACTTGGCTCCAGACACATGGGTGCCAGTCCTAGCACTAAACCTGTCATGTAACTCTTACATCCTTTCTACCCTTTGTTTCTTGGTCTTCCTGTCTGTGAAATGGGCATAATCACATCTTGCCCTGGGTACATTCTCTGGGTTTCTGGCTGGCATGCTTAAGTGACTTTGATACAAGTCCCTAGGTTCCCAAGTGAAAGCATGCAAAACCAGCCCACTCTGTCCCCTACAGCTGGGTTCTTTCCTGAGCCACCAGGAAGCCTCTCCCTTCACATGGCTTCCTGGGTCTTTCCTCTTGGAAAAACACATTAAAGGAGGGGCTAGGCTTCTGCAGGCAAACGAGCTGCCCATGTCAGCCAGGCCACATCACCAGAGCAGCAGACCATGGTGGGAGGAGCACGTCTGCTCAGCAACACAACCCCAAATGCCCACATCTTTGGCAGAGAGTTATTTTTAAATCGTCTTAAAAGAGGACACAACACACACACACGCACACAGATCAAATCAAATAAACACACCCAACCGCACACACAGTGTGAATGAGTGAGGACTAGTCTCCTGGAGCTGCTCTCTTCCCGCTGGTATTCTTGCTTTATTTGGGATTTAATGAGAACAGGCTGAGAGGAGCTTTCCACAATAAAAGCCATATGAAAAAGAATCAAAGCCAGAACCAGAACCCTGATTATAACTAAATTAGCAAAATGCACATTCTAGCAACAATCCTAAATTTCATGACTCTCATTATTCGGTATCACCCTTATAAAAGTGAGTTTGGGGTAATGAGTGTGTTTGTTGAACTCCTACCATCACCATCTCCTTCTTTTTTTTTATTTTTTTAAGAGTTTGGGGTAATGAGTGTGTTTGTTGAACTCCTACCATCACCATCTCCTTCTTTTTTTTTTATTTTTTTAACTTTTTGTCCTTTTTGAGACCGGCCGCACCGCACTCAGCCAGTGAGCACTGTGAGCGCACTGGTCATCTCTATATAGGATCCGAACCCGCGGCAGGAGCGCTGCTGCACTCCCAGCACCGCACTCTCCCGAGTGAGCCACGGGCTCAGTCCACCATCCCCTTCTGAAACACCATGCCTCCTCCCCGCATTCCGCTAAGCAGAATTATGCCTGGCTGTTTAAACCGCATGAGATGAGCAGTGTGAATACTCAGGTAGGGGCAGCCCCACCCCCCTCAGCCCACCGGAGCCCAGGAACAGCGCTCATGGTTTCCACCCAAGGACACCAGGTAGGGCAGAAGGACTGCTCTGTAGGCAGACAAGTTGCATTCTCCACTGCTAAACTGTGGGACCTGAGAAAAGTGACAATCTCTAAAAGTCTTGGTTTATTCATCTGTAACATGGGACCACTACTAACACTCACCTATCTGCAGGACTGTTCTGAAAGTCAGCAGTGTGTATAAGCAGCAGCTCCGGCCTAGTCTCTGGCATAGAACAACAGTTCAATCCACAGCTGCTGCTACTATTAATATTGTTGCTGGTTTTTTATTATTTTAACATTTCTGTCAGAAGTTCAGAGGATAAAGGCAGCCTTGGTCAAGGAGGGGTCCACAGGAGAAACTGGGAGTTGGCACTGGAGAGTGCAATAGCTCAGGAGAGTCAGCAAATTGTTGCTGGTTTTTTATTATTTTAACATTTCTGTCAGAAGTTCAGAGGATAAAGGCAGCCCTGGTCAAGGAGGGGTCCACAGGAGAAACTGGGAGTTGGCACTGGAGAGTGCAATAGCTCAGGAGAGTCAGCAACTCCAGTGCTCATAATGACTCCACCCCAACCAGCTCTGTGACCTTAAGAAAGTCCCTTCCTTGCTCTGGTACTCTCCCCCCAAATGGCCTGAAGGGTCTCTCGGGACCCTTCCTGCCCTAGTGCACCTGTGTCTCTAGCACTGTTGCTGGCTCTCTACAGGACATGTGGGCAGGTAGGAAAGGTTCTAGCAGGGAAGCCAAGCCCAGAGCAGGGACAAGATGCTGTGGGACACTGGGAGAACAGGCAAAGCCCTCCCTACAAGCAGAGACTTCTGCTTAGACCTAGAAGTCTTGCACCATGTCCCATGCCGAGCAGCCAAGTCAGGCAGGTGCACCTGCGAGACACAGCTTTGACCATGAAGACTCTGAGGATGGGACCAGTGCCAGGAACAGTCACCTTTGCAGTTACCCTAATCCTCAGTCTCTGGCCAGCTCCTAGATCGAGCCCTCTGATTCAATGAGGTCTGACCAAAGAAGGGCCAGGGCACACCCCAGGAAAAAAAGGAGAAAAATGACAACCAATAATAGTTACTGTTTTCTGAGCACTTGCTATGTGTCTGACATTGGACTAAGTTCTTAAGGTGACTTAGCGCACTTAATCCCTTACCAGAGTGGCAAATATCAACAGCAAAATTAATGGGGCAGGGCCCTGAGGAGTATCATTTGCTCATAAAATAAATGGAATATATTCCTTTTCTTTCAGCCATTTCATTCTTCCTCCCCTCCCTCAACTCGGCCAGCATTTAGTAATTTGATTTATTTTGAAACGGGAATCTTGGAGGGAAGAGGAGGTGGAAGGGCTAACAGGTAGGTTTAGGCAGCCCACAGCAGTAGGGTGTGCTGTTGGTGTTATAGTGTCAGAGGATTAAGGGGTGACCCAGAAAGAGGAAGGAGAGGGAATAAGAAGGGTCACCTTTCTGTGCCAGGAGTATGTCCTGCCCCTCCCTCCTCTCAAACACTGGTTGTTAGTGTAGGAAAAGTAAAGATAAATGGTCAGGATCCCTCAAGGGGTTCGGAATCTTGCCGAGCATTTGATGTAAATGTGCACGTATGCCCAGGTGTTCCTTGGTTATTGTCTAATGTAATTGAGTATGTGTGCCCAGTTGTCCTGGGTTACGGACTTAAGTATAAAGGACGAGCAGCTGACACACAGAGCCCCCTACCCCCGGGGGGGGAGGGGGATCACTACTGCTGGAGGCTGTTGCTGCAAGCTGTTGCTGCCAGGGCCCCCAGGACACTCCAAGAGGCTGCTGCTGCAGCTGAGAACACTGAGGACTGAGCTCATGCTGTCGGCCAATGGCTCCCAGGATCTTTCCCAATTACCTAGCTCACGATGTGCATGTGAGGGGTCTGATCCTGGCATATGAGGAGTCTGGTGACCCAGCCAGGCATGTGAGGGGTCTGTGACCCAGTCTGTACCACTCTTCTGAAGGGTCTCTGAGCCCTAGCCCGACAGCTAGAAAGCCCACTTTGGAAAAGAAGGCCCAGGAAGGAAGAGACCCTCATAATTTTGCTGATCACACCTCTCCCTAGAGGGGGCTCCAGGCCAATTCTCTAGCTCCAGACTGGCATGTCCCATTCCTTCTTTCTGTGTTGGCCTAAGGCACATGCTGCTCCTCTGCTTTCTGCAGGGAGATTACCCCAGGGGATGACGTGAAGGGATAGGTCCAGAGGGTACTGTGTTATGGGGGCCCTTAGATACTGAGGACATGGATGCAAGAGAACTTACCTAGGCCTGTCTCCTAAACGTGGCGCCTTCTCTCCACATGGCTTAGGGGAGATGCCAGCATCCCATGGGCCTGTTTCTCCTAGGAAAACATTGGCTCTGTGGCTGGAATAACGCCTGGCTGACTGGAGGAGAGAGAAGGAGGAGGCCACTTCTGTGGGCATCCTGCCCTTCCACGTGAGAGCCTCAGGCACTCAGCTGGAACAGGTTTTCCAAGGAGAAGGGGAGCAGAATGCACTGCTGACTGAAGAGGCTGCAGCGATGGGGACGCTGGTAAGAGCCAAGGTACATGAGAAGATGGTCACCAGCCACAGCTGTACACAGCTCCTGCTGGACCCCAGGTGGTTGCCTCATTACTGTGCTCTAGCACATCCATGGTTGGCTTGAGCTTCCCTTGCTGAGAGGCCTGGGGATGCTTTTCAGAATCCTCCATGTGACACAGAAAAGGGAAATGAGGCATGAGCCAACCTGGCTTATCAACTCCTATAGGCTCTGGAATTTGAGAAGCAAGTTTGCAGTTGTTTTCTAATTATTCCCATCAACACAATTTGCCTCCTCTCACCAAAGGCAAAGGCCTGGCAAACAGTGTTAAAGCTTTCTAGTTTTCCTTGCATCCTTGGCAGCATGTAGAAATGAGGGCAAGTTCACAGACAGGGGAATGAGGAGGGGACCTAGAGTGGGTGTCTCCAACATGCCAGAGGAGGAAAGGTGTTAAAACCAGGTGGGTTTTTCCCCATACAATTTTCAGGTTGGCTGCCTCTGCTAGAGAAAGAAAGGATCAATTTCTATTTCAGGGTCAAGTCCAGAACTGTATTATAAACACAGGTGGGGTAACCACCAGTCCCAGGTCAGTAGTAGTAATACACTGACAACCTAAAAGGAAGCTAGATGGTGACCACAAGGCTGTGGACTTCAGACATGCCTGGACTTGAATCCTGCCTCTGCCACTGAGTGGCTGGATAACCTTGGGTGATTTTCCTAACCTCTGTAAACCTCAATTCCCCCATCTGTAAATCTGCTTTCCAGGGTTGTGTGATTAAAGGCAACTTCAAGTATTTAACACCAAGTAGATACTTAAAACACTCAATACATTGTAACTGCAATATGCAAAGTAATTTCTAGCAATGCTTGGAACATAGCAAGCACCCAACAAATGGTAACTATTTGATAACAGCCAATTATGATAAAAAATCAGAGGTATCACTTTTCACTTCAATGTTCTAGTTTGTTTAAATACTGCTATAAACACTGCCCTATCTAATACAAAGAACAGATTAATTCTTGCCCTTAAATTGACTTATTTTTATATCAGTTACTTATAATTGACAATATGTATTGCTCTCATCCTCCCAAATTCTAGCTTACTGTTAGCACACTGGAAAATGGCTGGATTGCAGAATGTCAGGCTAGAGGGGGACATAAATCATCTAGTCCACTCCCTTATTTTACAGGAAACTAGGGCCTTAAGTGGATCAATGTATGCTTAAGGACCAGGGCAAGGATCTCTGAAGTTTGTAAGGCACACAGAACCGGCCATGGTGATCCAAGCAGGTAAGCCCTGCAGTACAGAGCTGATCCGGGGAGATGTGGGGCATGTATGAAAGAGCAAGAAACTCATTTGGTACAGGGATGATCAGGGGAGTTCTGAGACAGACAGTCATCGAATTGATTGAGACTAGTCTGTGGAGGGCCTAGAGGAGAGCAATGATCTTAGCTAATGTTACCAAAAGGGTATTTACTTAAAATGAACATCTAGCTACTGATTTAACAACTTAAGAAATGCTTTCCTATTCAAGATCTCACTTCAACTTCACAACACAGTGAGATACTTTATAACAATTTTATTGAGGGAAAATTTGAAGTTCAAAGTCCAAATGACTCACATAAGGTCATATAGTTAACAAAGCAGGACTGGAATCCAGTCCATTTGAACTCCAAATCCTGGCTCAATTTGGTAGAATGCTCAGGAAGGTTTTATCAGGATGTTAAATCTTATTATAATAAATACCATGCCCAAAAGGAAATTTCTACTATGATAAATTTATTGATATTCCTTTATATTTTATTGTCATAATATCTGACAAGGACAATTTTGACTAATGCAGTAGATCCCTTGCCCAAGGAAATCCCCATGTATTTGTCCTAAACAAATGGGTGACCTCATTTCAATCTCTCATGCTGGAGGAAGAGACCATGTATACTGGCTACTCTCTGGTGAATCTGTGCAAGGCTAACACTACCATCAGTAGACAGCCTCTCCCCACGCACAGCCATGTTCTCAGACTACATTTAGAGATCACTGTCTTTCCATTCACAGGTCAGAAATCTTTGTGTTCTACCCCAAAGCGTCTGCCCTTCTCATGGCTCCCCTGGACTGCATCAGAACTGCCAGGAGATGCCTTGGCAGAGTGACAAGCACTATGTTTCCACATGCCGTTCACCCCTGCTCTCAGCCCTCCTGTGATATGAGGGCTCCTCCCCAGGACAGCCTCCCGCTGTGGGTGAGAAACAATGGCTTAGTGTTTCCTGGAAATTATCTGGGGTAGTGGAGGGCTGCCAACCCAACCCAGCCAGTTTTATCAGCCCAAGGGCCAAAGGGCAGGTTGAGACATAGCCCTGCTCCTCCTCCAGCCTTCCTCACTCTTCACTCCAGGGGGCTGCATCTTTCCCCTCCTTCTGCTAGTTCCACCCCCACCTAGCTCTGTCCAGCCCACCAAGGGAAGGGGCCCAGGGATTTCATCTCTCTGATGTTCCTTCTGGATTCTTTGGTACCAACCTCAGGTCCTTTGTGGAGGAGACTCACTTTTTCTAGAAACTTGGAACCTCAGAGCTGGGAGTGACCTTTGAAATGCTCCAATCCCACTTCTACCCTGGAGGGATGCAGCTGTGTGCCCTCTGGTGATATGTGAGGCCACCCCATCCTAAAACATCAACATTACTCAAAGATTGGGTGAAGCATTTTCATATTAAAAACCAACACATTCACATTATTGTACAGACTGCCAACTGTAGCTCTTCCGATCAAGATGGCAGAATAGACAGTTGCCAGTGTCACTCTCTCCCACAAATCAACTAATTTACAACTATAAAAAAGCAATGACAGCCAAGCTGGGGCCACTAGAGCTCAGGGGAAGAGGAGAAGAGACCTATGGAGTGCATGAAGGTGGGAGAAGCCACAATGAGAAAGAAAAAACCACTCCAACTGTTGTGAGCTCTAGCCACTTCCAGGCTGGAGCTGCTGAGCACACAGAGCAGGAGCTGGCAAAAAGCCACAGCTGTGCCTTTTGGATGAAGTTACTTGGAGGCAGCAGGGGAGAAGAAGGCCTTGGGGGCCCCCAGGCCAGCAAGACCACTAATAGGGCTCCCGTGGACCCACATAGGAGTGAGGAGCCAGAACAACTGAAAAAAAGGAGCCACTCAGAGGCCGGTGAGTCATTGCAAGGGACAGGTTCACAGCCCGTCCCATGGGAAGTGTTTGCAGCATAGACGGTGGGGGAGATGGGTCCACTGGGAGAACAATGGGGCACAGCAAGGACAGCTGATCTGCCCCCCAATCAGCACATGACCATTCAGAGGAGACTGGACAGGAATATAGAATTGCATGGGGTGCAGTTTGATGAAAAGACTCAGGCCCAGATCAGAGCTTCTACCCAACCCAGGTGCACTGGATTTCACTAGACCCAGAAGTACCTACAAAGTTAACCATTAAAACCTGAGCTGCACAAAAAGCCTTCCCTGGGGAATCAGCAGCAAAGCAGCAATTTAACTAAACCACACAGCTCAAGTACTGGTCCCCACAGGAAGTTCCCCCATTTTATTATTTTATTTTATTTTTTTGTCTTTTTTCGTGTCCGGCAACGGATCGCAACCCTCAGTGTCGCACCCGTACCGGACTGGGACCGGCAACGGGATCGCAACCCTCGGTGTTGCGCCCGCACCT